>NW_010234792.1:0-36597 GCF_000690775.1 Eurypyga helias
GTTCCATTTCCCTGTTTTGCATGTTTAGGCAGGAGACCTATCTCAACTCTTCCTTCTTTGTTATTATTCTTGCACTTAAGGAGTATTCAGAGCTTTATTAAGTCATGCTCATTCTGTGTCTACTCGGAGAACATTTTTGAGTATTAACCCCAGTCATGAGGGCTTTTGGGAACTGCTGGTGCTGGATGGAAGCCTTCTACATGTGGTAATTTAAGGAACTTATTCTCACTGTGTTTTAAACAGCTGGAGAGGGTGGGATCTGAAGCTTAAATATATATATTAAGTAGCTGTTATATTAAGAATATTGTTCAAATGAAGAAATAACCTGTCATGGACATTGACGTCATAGAAACTCCTGAAGTTTAATTCAGTTGATTACTGGTGTGTCTACTCAGTATCTTAAATGAATATAGTAACCCTGAGTGGTGGACTTTTATTTCTGGACCTCTGATTTGGTTCAAAATTTTAATAAAAATTTGTATAACTAAATATCTCCCAGTTGATTAGAGATCTGAGGAAGCTCAGCTGTGATTGTTCCAGCAAGAGTACAAACTAAATTAAATTAGGAGTTTGTGTTTGGAAACATCTTTTCACTTTCATTATTAAAAAATGCTTTGTTTCTATATTAATATTTTTTAAATCAACCCTTTCTTCTAATAATAATAAGTTAATTATCTAACTATTTTGGTTTTGGTACGCATTTCTAAGCTTGTGATGATTTCTTAGGTTGATGGACTAATTATGCTTTTCTTAGGGGTTTCTTCTTCTCCACAGCAGTGGGAATCTTGATATCGTGGAATGTCCTTTTTTTTTCCCTTTGTAGTCCTTGGATTTCAATTCTCAACACTATTACCTGCATAGGAAGTTACTGAGTAGAAAGAATAGCATCTTTAGGAACATCTCACCTTCTTTGCCTTCCTGGAGCACATACATATATATGCAGAGACTTACATGAAAAGAGAATACCTATCCTCAAGCAATTGCTGAATGCTCTAATGGTCTTTTGGCACTGCAGGCTGTTGGGGAGTTAAGGTATTTCTTAGTGCTTTGAGATGAACGACAGAGCCTAAGGTCTGGTCAGTAGCATTTAAAAATATTGAGCAATGCTTCTGAATATCTTTGGAGAGAAAAAGCTGAAAAGAATACTGTCATGTGATTTAAAACAGAAGGAAAATGTGGATAGGCAGAATTTAACTTGGTGTGCTTAGGCAGAATTTAACCCTATATTAGATTCTGTGATCATAAATGTAATTTCTTTCAAAAAATGTCATAGACCATTTGGGGTAGGGTTTTTTTAATGATCTGAGGGACGGAGGTTAAAAAAAGACATAAACAAACCTGGTAGGAGCGTTTTTTAACACCTATCTGTTCTTTGGAATGGCTGTGGTCATGTGTAGACTGTCAGAATAACTAAGATGTATTATTCAAATATATTTTAATGTGAAGGTTTTGATGCCGCATTTCTGAAAATGTGGTTCGCAAAGACTATAAACTGTCTGAGCTGCTTTTACGCATCCATTCCTGAGAAAGTAAGGTTAAATGCAGTCTTTTGGCAGAAGTATTTTGAGACTGGTTATCCACCAGTGCACATTAACATGAAGTTTTCTTTACATGCATTGACGTACAGTGTTTATAGCAAAATATCAATAACTAGAAAAAAAGAATTTTACACAGAGATGCCAGATTTACATAATATACTATGCAAATAATATTTTTTTGCACTGAAGCTAAGTACCAGACTTTTACAATTCTTTTTTAAGTTAGCATTTTTATAATTGAGGGTGAGGTGTACACATCTATACATGAAAAAGTGATGGAGCAGTCTGGCTTAGAGCAGTCTGGCTCCCTGGTTTGAATGAACTAAGCACCTTTCATTCAGTAGGTAGCTGTGTCCACAAAACCTTGTAGTTCAGTTTCTAAAGACCTACTAGGAAGTTTGATTTTTTAACTTTGGATGTGGGAAACATTCTGGAGAATAGAAGATAGCCAAGCCCTCATGTAATTTTGTGAAAAACATATTATTTGCCTTCTGTGCTTTGCATGCAGAAGGTGTTTGCTGCCTCAAGACTTTATGTATGACTTAAATCCACTAACGTCTCTGCTCTGTGGCGTTGCATTTAGGATGAGGAGTACAGCAGCCCTGAGGAATTCCTGTAGGCTCTCCATGGTCAAGGGCAGGCTGTAGATAACTTACAGATCATTTGATTATATGCATTCTGGTGATAGGAGTAGGTCTTTCTGAATTCCTCGTTATGGAGAGCTGTGTTAAATGCTTAAGATGTGTATCTCCCACCACCTCATGGTTTTAAATCATTTAGACATGCTGTGGGGCAATAACTTGGCTGTTTGGAGTAGTGAGACAAAAGCAGTATGTTCTTCCTCTCTGGGTAACACAGTGGTCTTTTTCTTAAATCTGGGTTTTTAAATTAGACAATTGCAGCGGTATGTTTGGAATATGGTTGATTCCCCTTTTGCAAGGAATGCATCCAGGAGTACAGCTGATGCTACCTTGTCACTGTTTATTGATGCCTTTGTACTCCTTTTTAACATATCCCCACAGTGTAACAGCAGCTTAGTGATTGTTTCCAGATTTGTACTTTTACCTGGATTGTAAAGACATTTTTATAAACTGTTTCCTTGTTCTTTGCATTCATCAACATCCTCTAATAGCCTGCTATGAATCTGTTCTGATATAGTAATGATTTACAAAATTAACTTATGTTCTTTTGTTTTAAGTAGCTTCAGGTAGTCTCTGATCTAAGTTGTCATTGTTTGTAGTCTGTCTTGTCTGAATGTGTTTCTCTTTTTCTCATCCGATGTTATATGTATTTAATAAAGTGTTATGTAAATATACATAAATACCTATGATATGATATTTGTTTGTATGTTTTTGCTGTGTGGCATTACAAATATCAAGTTTATTTCAAGTTAAAGATTGATTTATGCTTTACATACAACATTCTGGAAATACATTAGATAATTTCAGGTGAAAATAAATGAGATTTTTCTTACGGAGCGCAGATTTAGTGAAGATATATGAGAGTTCTGTATTTGAAGAAGCACTGATGAAGTGTTTCAATTTCAACATTGAATAATAATAAGAAATTGGAAAGCTATGAACAGGCATAACATCTTTGACCTTGACTGGAGTTTGGCCTTCTCTGGGAGTGCAGGGCTCAGTTCTATAGGAAGAGTTTGCTCAGTCATTTATGATGTTCTCTTTTTATTGCTAGCATGAATCCATTCAAATGGGGAGTAGTATCTTGCAATTAATGCATGGTTATTATAACGGGATTGACTGAAAACAGCTGAGAGGGTGTATATGTACCCTTTAAATTGTGCTGCTCAGCTGTTCTTTCTCTTCTTCATTTACCTTCTTTGCTTTCTGAATAGGAAATGTGCCCAGCCGAGCATGCAGGCACACACAAATACCTCTGTATCTTCCAAATTAAAAGTGAAACTTGCATTTAGTAGATTGCAAAATTGTAAGTATATTAAACGTACATGAAATCTTGTACTGATTTCTGTGTCATTTTGCTATGTCCCAATTTAATTGTTATTGACTGCCTGTTTTAGGGGCACATACTTGTTCCAGGGTATTTGATATCTGTCATAGTTTGAATTTAGAGACACACAATAGTAAGAAAATTTTCTCCATAAATACAATTTTGAAATGTTAGTATTTCTGTGAAATAGAAATATTTGTACTCAACCTGTGTTCCTTTGTGGCTTCTGGTGCTTTCTACCTTCCATGTTTTCACCTCCAAAATCTCATTATATGACAGCTGAAGATATTATCACTTGAAAACATTATTTTCCTCAGAAGAAATAGGCACAGCTGAGGTCAAGGGAAGTTGATAGGGAACCCTTTCCACTAATCACTACTGAAAAACTTCCTTCTTTGCAGCATGTTAAGATTTCTTCTGCTGACAGGTGAATATGTTATCAAGTGTGTATTCCATAATGATATCTTGAAGTTTTTGAAAAACTCAGTGATTAAATAAAATTTTCTTCTATGAAAATTATAATATCAAATTTTAATGCCTATGTTTAACCGAACAATCTTCTAGTCTCATCTTTTAAATTGAATCAGTACTTAAGTTATAATTTTTCTTGAATTGTCTTTCTTCATATAGAATTCTTTTTGAAATCTGTGAAGATGATAGGGAGGATGAAAGACTATTGCTTTCTTCAGTAGATTTTAGAACTTTGAAAGAAATTTTGAAACTAGGTACCTGAGAATTGAAATATTTAACTTTGTTTTTAATTTATTCTTTTATTCAGAAACCTATACAGCATTTGAAAAATCTTATATTATCTATCTCTTCTTCAGTCAAGCTGGTTACTGTTCATCTGTATTCTGGGTGTTCTAAATACCTGGACCTTTTCATAAGTGATGTACACACTCCTGTGATCTGACAGACGGCATTTACACAAGAATCAAATGCACTTGAGCCTTACTGTACTCTGAATGTTTGGCCCTTCATATCACATGGTACATTTGCGAAGTGCAGACTAGCACTTCTTCGGTAATACATGCATGCATACGCGTATACATCAATTGCCCTTCAGTATCCATTCATCTCTCTAGTATGCGAAGTATGCAGAATGACCACAGGTAAAAGACAGTGTATGTCCTCATGCTGCATACATTGAATTCCCCAAGTGTGTTTCTTTAGCTTAATACAGCACTATTTGTGTTCATTGTCTTTAATAGCGGACGTTAAGAACTATAGTTAAGTGTGGTAGCTTCACCTTGGCCCACTGCCACACGCCCACCCAGCTGCTCTCTCACTCTCCCTTCTCAACAGGACAAGGAGAAGAATGAGATGAAAAGGTTTGAGAATTGAGATAAAGATGGGGAGATCCCTTGCCATTTACCAACACTGGCAAAACAGGCTCAACCTGGGCAAAATTAATTTAATTTATTGGCAGTTAATGGAACAGGATGGTGGGAAACAAAGACAGAAACTGAACCACCTTGCCCGCCCCATTCTTTTTAGGCTAAACATCTCTCCTTCATGCCCAACTTCTCTGTGTTCTCTGCCATGGTACAGGGGATAAGGGGGACAGTAGTCTGTCCGGTTCCTTTCTGCCACTCCTTCCTCCTCATGCTCTGCTCCAGTGTGGGTCCTCTCCTAAGGTGGCAGTTCCTTCAGGAAATACCCACCTTGGTCGGGGACAGGGTTATGGGCTGCAGTATAAGTATCTGCTCCAGCGTGGTCATCTCCACGGGCTTTAGGGAAATACCTCCTTCACCATGGTCCTCTCCATGGGGTGCAGGTAAATCTCTGTTCCAGTGCCTGGGAAACCTCCTTCCCTTTCTTCTTCTCTGACCTTAGCATTTCCAGAGTTGTTTCTCACACTTTTTTCCCTCCCTCCTCACTGCCTGGGCAGCATTTTGCCCTTTCTTACATATACTTGCACAGAAAGCACCACCATCTTCACTGATGAGCTCAGCTATGTCCTACATGTGTCCGCTGCAGAGCAGCCCCTGACCTCTTCTCGCAGACACTACCCCTGCAGCCCCCCCAGTTCCAAAACCTTGTCACCAACCCCCAATACAGTAAGGTGGAAGGAAAGAACATAAAGGGGTGAAAAACAGGTCCACAAATACATACCTTTGGTTTGCTCCTTACTACTGCTAATTTCTTTGCTTCTTTTAGTATCGGTTCAGCTACAATAAAGTTAATTTGTGGTTTTCACTTTCCTAAATGAACGACTGGAGCAATTTGTTGAAAGTCAAATAGAATGTATTTGGAGGAGGATGTAGAGTGTGTTTATAATCTCAAAAAATCGTATTCAGAGATATCAGGCTTGTGTTTTTAAGCTCTTGAAAGATGGAAAGGAACAAAGAGCAGTGTAGATGGGTAATTGGGTTTTTGTCTGTGCATATGGTGTGTAGCGTCCTGAAAATATTTTTCTTACATTAAGGAGGACATTCTTTGTGTACTTTTCCTTCTCACCCATTATTTTTTGAATAATCTGATTTTAAAAATCCTGCAAAAGTATTTTATTTTCTTTTGCCTGTTTACTGAACGGTCTTAAATAGGTTTGTACTATAGTTAAGTGGTGAGAAGGTCTTCTCCTGTCACTGAGATTGCATCTTCTTTGTCATTATAGGTTATGTTCCTTTTTTTAAAAGTTGCCTGTTTGCAACTTCTTGCGTACTGCTACCTTCTACTCGAGACAAATACTGTTTGATTAAGTATTTATTAAATCATCAGGTACAACCTTTACTAAACAGGGTAAAATGTTTCAGCACCTTTGCTCCTCAGTGGCAAATGGAAGGCTTTGATTGTGCAAGAACCAACATGTGCATTTAATTTTCAGCTAGTAGTAGACATGTTCTGGCTCCCTGGGCTACTCTGATACTTGTCAGCTTTTGCTTTTCAGACTTTTACTATGGGTTATATTTTTGAGTCTTTTCGTGTAGTTTCTCATGTTGTTTTGCATCCTACATTGATCTGTATTGGTGCCTGAAGATTGAAGAAAGCTTGGATAGTTCTACAGAAGCTATCATATCACCCTGGCTGAAGCATGGATACGCTCTAGGGCTGGCTTAAAAGTGCATTTTAGAAAGTATTTTCCACTTGTAATTTAGACACACGTTCTGAGAACACCTTCTTAAATTTTTGTCAATTTTATGAACTTAGAGTAAGCAATTGATATCGAAGGAAAGAGGCTTAATTGCTCCAGGGTTTTGTTTTACCAGAAATGACAATTAAAGAAAATATGAGAAATTCTTAGTAATATGTAAAAATTCAGTTTCATGTACAGTTGTAAAATTAGTGCATGAAAAAAATTCTTTTTTTCATAACCAGAGTTAAGTTTCACTTCATAGTGTAATGTAGTAATGTCATTTTCTGGAATGGCGTATTTATTTTCTTTTTAGTGGCAGCTCTGAAAACTATGGTATTTTAAAATGGAATTATAACAAGGTTTGTTAATGACGTACTAAAGTTAACCTTATATTTTATTATTTCAGTTGTTCATGGTGGACAATGGAGCAGATGACTGGAGAATAGCCATGACTTATGAGCGTATTTTCTTTATCTGCTTGGAAATACTGGTGTGTGCTATACATCCCATACCCGGGAACTATACATTCACATGGACAGCCCGGCTCGCCTTTTCTTACGCTCCATCCACAACAACAGCTGATGTGGATATTATTTTATCTATACCAATGTTCTTAAGACTATATCTTATTGCCAGAGTTATGCTTTTGCATAGCAAACTTTTCACTGATGCCTCATCTAGAAGCATTGGAGCATTAAATAAGATAAACTTCAATACCCGTTTTGTTATGAAGACCCTAATGACAATATGTCCAGGAACTGTACTGTTGGTTTTTAGTATCTCATTATGGATAATTGCTGCATGGACTGTCCGAGCTTGTGAAAGGTAAGGTTGTTCTGTTTGTTTAGTTCTTTCTGTCTGTCTTTCTATTTTTCCCTCTTGTTTTGCCTCTTCAGGTTTGGATTCGGGGGACCTAAGTATTTAATGGCATGGTGCTTCCAGGTCCTTGGTATTTTGAGTGTTGCTTGGGTTGTATTTTGTGTCACAGATTGTCAGGAATGTTTTGCCTTTTAATCTGAAGGAATTCTGCAGGGAGGTTTGTGCCACACTGTTTACTGTAGCATTGCAATTTGATTTTAGTGTTTTGCTATAGCATGTTTGCTAAAACACAGCGGACATATACCATAAATAACGTCCTTAAGAGTAGTTGTCTATATTTTGCATTGATACCAGCTTTCATTTATTTAATTTGGAAGTTAATTTTTTTGAGGATAAGGTAGATAAAATAGCCATGTAAAATTCCAATGGATTTTTCTTTTTTTTTTTTTTTTGAGTTTTATTTTCGGGCGTGTGTATGTGCGTGTGTGTGTATGTGTGTGTGTGTGTGTAAGGGTGGAACCTCCCACCGACTTCGGTGCAGAGTAAGTGGCTATCAGTGCTGACAGCTGGAAATTGAATTTCTCAAACATAACTTTAACAAAAAAGAAATCAGCTTCTCTTTGAATGGGATTGCTTAGGAATTGCTTAGATCCTGGAATGAATTTCTCCTTACTTAAGCTGGAAGTTCTTCAGTATATATCTTCAGCATTTCTGCTGCCGGTTGTTGACAATTTTGTTTTTACTCTTCCTTTCCATGTCTGCCCATTTTAGAGGCAGTTTAAGGAAGTTACTTGCGACAGCTAGCTGGTTTAAATCAGCAGTTAAATTGCACACCAACTGTTATGGTTATGTTACTTTTAGAAATTACTCCTTGCACTACTTCTGAATTTGCTACAAAGAAAACCAGCTGATCTTACAAACTGATTGTAGAGATTACGTTGACATTGTAGTTTTTATTGTTGAAATTGCCAGAATTGTGGAATTTAGTTTGTTACAGTAGATGTTTCGTGTCAATGTTTTTTCCTCATGTTATGGCGACACTGATCATTTAAGAATATTCTGAAAACGGTGATAACAGTGACTTACAGTTTCAAATTATTCCCCATAGTAAGAGCAGACAGAGCACTGTAGGTATTGACTCAGCCTATAATGGTTGCATTTTAATAAGCATGTTCTTTTTTCAGATGTAACTGACTTCTGAGAAGCCTCTCCTGTTTATCTCACATTCTCACCTCTGTTCCCACCAGTTTTCTTTCAACAGAATTACTGCTCAGGAATTCCTGAGTGTCTACTCAGGCATTTCCCAAATTGTCACTTGTGAGGTGGCTCTGAATAACTTCAGCATCCATTACTGTCACTTTTACATATCACTGGTTAAAAATCTTTAGTGTTACTATTGTTATTTAAATGTAGCATTAAATAATCATTGTATCATTAACTTTCTAATAGATGCACATTCAAAATGAGCTTATAAAACTTATGCCTCTCATAGTGAAAATTAATGAAAAAGAACTGGGGCATTTCTGCAGCCTGGGAAGACACTCGTTTCTTTGGTCAGGTATACTGAACTAGGGTTGCAAACAGGGCTGAATTTTCTTCAGCTCTCTGCTAAACTAGTACTGGATTTTCCACATTTTAATTTGCAGTTGCTGTCCGTGAAGTGACTAATGGTTTGGAAAGTAAGCTGGATAGCCACTGACTCCCCTAAAACTGAAATAAAACACAGCTAAAAGCCAGTTAAATATAGAAAAGAGTATCAGATTAATATTTCTCTAGCATAATTACGTACTGTCAGTGGAGTCCAGTCCAAGTTTATATTTCTTCTCGTTTATCAAAATTGTTGATTTCATGTTTCAAAGGCACTAAAAGGGATATATTTTGGCTTTTGTCATTCATGCTAGTTGCACAGCCAGTCTTGAACGTTTTGCCACAGATTTTCTCTTGAGGGAATATGTAAGTATTGCACCAAATGAAAGATACTGGCTCTTGTTTCCAGTTGCTAATTAGTCTATCAAAAACCTGTAGATCATAGCCCATAGAGAAGGACTGTTGTGGTTCAGTCCCTGGCAGCAATTAAGTACTACTGTAGAATAGCCATTTGTCATGGGAAAGGACAGATATGGCTGCTGAATCCATTCTGTGCTGTCTAGTGGTCATAGGACTTGGAAGATTTCTCCCAAGATCTTAATGGCTTTGACTTGTTCAGTAGTTAAAAGTTTAGTTTACACAAATAAAAATACATTTCTTGCATCTGCTCTTAAGTTGTTTTTCTTCTCAGTTTTAACTAGAGGGATTCTTTGTTTTTTGGAATAGGCTGTTTTATGTACACAAAATTATCCTGATAATAAATGTTATCACTAGAAGGAGTGTTCACTATTCTGCTTGATACTATACATGAAACCCTAATTAATTTTAACTAAAAATGAATTAGGAATTAGGCTGCAGTCTGGTGGGTTTTGGTTTTGTTTTATTTTAATGGGGGGGATTTACATGAATGCAATTTGTTAGTGTCAAATGGTTCTCAGCAACCCTGGAGCACCAAGCTCTTTAATTTATGTTACATGGTATTTTTGCATAAAGCTTTGCACTAGTAGTTTTAGTATTTCTTCAATGTATTAAATCTGGCCAAATTGGAACAAGATGATGGTGATAATATTTAATAGATTAAAATTTTGCAATGGAGATAAAGCATTTTCTTGTCCTCCATGAGGGGGTAAGTTGAAGTAGGCAATGTCCTTACTGTCAAGTTGCATGTGCTCGGCAAGAGCTGTTGCTTGCTGAATGTCAGCCTGATTTTGAGACTGTTGTTCTGTTTGAAGTCAGATGTTTCTCATTCTTCATTATTCATCCCTGTAAGGAAAACCGTGTAGAGACAGGTCATGGGTTGAGGCGGGTGAGTTGGGCATATGAATAAAGGCTTCACTGCTTTAATGGTCATCTGGCTGATCACTTGATATACACTGCACTAAGGCAGGACATGTGTCTTTCTCATTGCCTTCGTGGCTGTGTTGTTAGCTTCCAGAATGCTAATTATAGCAAGTGACACTTTTGGTTGGTGAGCAAGGTATTTTCCAGGATTGCAGTTTAAGGTCATCCACGAGGGCAGAATGTGGTGCAGATAATGATGGTGGACAGCTAGCTGAGTATAAATGGGTTGCTAGGGTACCGAGTACTCTGGCTGAGGGAGTTTGGGAGGAAAAGGTGGGGAAAGTACAGAAATGCTGCTGTATACACAATGCCAGGAACTCTTGGATTTTTAGTGCTCAGGTTTTTATGTCTGTTTTGAGGGGGAGATTACTTTACATAGATTTTAATATCTGCCTTTTCATTGTCAGCATCAGTATATTGCTGTATGTCATACATGGGCTTCTTAATGAAAATCTAAATTTTTTATTAGGTCTAACTCAATAGATGTTTGTGTTCATAACATCTTTGAGGCACACACTCTAGAACACTTACGAATATGTTCCTTTCATATATGAATTATGAGCCCTGTAAGCAGATTACTTTTTGCAATCTCCAGTACTGATCTTGTTACTGAAATAGCTCTGTGCACGGTTGTCAGTTGTTTGTAGCAGTTAAAATAGAAATATTTTGTTACTGGGGAAGAAGATGTTTATGTGCATAGCATTATGTCACTGAAAAGAGTGACAAATTTGCTTCTGGAGAAGACCCGTCTGCGGTGAGAAGGGTGCTGCTTTTCTAGGTTACCTAGAAGTGAGTTGCTGTTGTTGATCTCTTACTTCTTCTGTGCAAAGGAAGTAAGAACTTTGCTGTCTGCATGCATACATGGCTATAATGTGCCCGTGTTAGCAGGGCAACATGAGCCACATCTGCCCACGATACACTGCTGTACGTCCAGGACAGCTCATGTCACATGCTCGGAGTTAATGTGGATTTACAGTGGCAGAGCTGAGAACAGAAGTGGATTTTCTGCTTCCCCAGAGAGCACATTTTTGGCACCATTTTTGGTTCTGTTTGTACCTTTCTCCACCTTGTGGCAGTGAAGTCAGTTCAGATTGAGCAGTTTGTTTAGTCAGCATTTCTTCCAATCAGCTTCTGCTGTGTATTCTTTCTTTGATTTAACAAAACCAACCAAACAAAAAATCTGCCTGTGTGTGAAGGTGAAATCTTTTTCTTCTCTCTGCTTATTCTTGTTTTCTGCAGATAAATAAATATCTGTCTCGATTCTTGGAAATATGATGCCATCACAAAGCTTCCAGTAAGCAGCTCACACATGACAGCTGCTAGGCAAATGTTAAGGATTCATTTGATACAAGCAGGTGGATGCACCAAGACTTTCAGTTGTAACTCATGCAGGAAAAAATGTTTCTTAGCTATATAATTTCCTCACAGTGGATGTCTGACTTCTTTGGAGAAGACCTCATGTGAGGTTGTACTTCGCACATATAATCCTAAGGCCACACTTCCATGGAAATCGCCTTTAGCAGTCTCAGCGGTGTGAAGGTTGTTGCTAGAAGTTAAAAAGAAAAAAAAAAAAAAAAGAGGCTTGGGTATTTAGTTTAATGCCTATTTTTAGCCCCAAAAGCTCAGAAGAAATGATGTATCATTTTTATTTCTTATAGATAATATTTCTAATTACTGTCAACGGGTCAAATAATGCTTATGTATTGACGGTGCTGACTGTTTATCACAGCTCTTTACCTTCTCTTGACTGACTGAAACTAAAATGTGCTACTTGCAGTTAGGTTTCTCCGGTGTTGGCAAAAACTAACTGTTAAATATTCAACACAACAGTGATCAAAGATGCCCCATCATCTTGACATTGATCTGTGCTATGAATGAATCTGCTTTCTAGTCTTAATTCCTGGTTTTGCAGACAGAGTGTAGATTAACTGTAAATGTTAGGTTACTCTTTTATAATATTTACATCTCAAAGTAACTTGTAGGTAAAACCAGATGCAACTGGTTGCATTTTCATTGCAAATGTTACCAATAGGCATAAGATACATTGTTTTATCAAACAGTGAATGCAGCAAGGGAGGCTATCACAGAATTACATCAGTGAATGTCTGATAAACAGAACACAAATACAGAAGAAGCCCAATCGAACCAAATCACAAAATGGTTTTCTACTTGTATACAGAAGGATTAATAGCTAAATGGTGTGTTCTTCAGCTGCTTGAAGGAAAAACATTCTATGTACATTTAGTGAAGGAAGCAGAGACACCTGTTCTAATGCATGTAGAGTTTGATTCCTGTTCTTTTAAATACATGTTTTCCTTCCCTTTGGAATAATGCTGTTTGTGTATTCTCAGCAAAATAATTTTGGGAATGCAAGTAAGAAAGTAGGCTTCAATTAATTTGATTTTACAGAATTAGCCTTATAGCTATGAAAGTACCAATAACTGGTGCAGTAACTCAGTGGATACAGTCATCCCTTCCCAAAAATTTACCAAGCCAAGATTGATTGGTCTTTCTTCAGTCTAAAAATAGCAGACCCAACTTGAGGGAAGGGAGTGCAGCACACAAGAAGTTATTTCTCTAAATGCACAAGTCTGAAGAGAATGAGAATGCCTACAAAGGAGTACTTACCTGCTTTCAAGGCCAAAATGCCTTTTTTTTTTATTTTTCATTAATGTTGAATCTGTAAAACATTATTTAGGGAATGGTCCTCCTTTTGTTCAGCAGCACTGGTGGCTGACCACTCCAGATTCTTCCAGATAAGAGAGCAATTTATGGATTTTTTAATCATTATTTCATTACTGGGTCCAACGATACATCCTCTCTGATCTGTGCATTTTTAAATGCAGTGATTAATTTTTTTCCTCCCCATTTTAAGCAACACCTTAAACTATTCAGAACGTTTTGCTTCAAAACGAGTCAGAATATTTGCCATAGTACCTTAAAAGCAGTCTTTAGAAAATATTATTATACTGAAGCAGAAATCAATCTTTTATCACTTCAAAATATAATCTGTTGCTCCAGTAGTCTAATGTATTTGACATGGGGATTTAGATTTTACTACTGTTTTTCTTTTGCTTCTTGATCTGGCTATCAGGCCACAATGAGGAGTTTGTATCATGGTTGTCACTTCACTGCTAATAAATGAGTGATATGTTGGCTGGACTCTGACCTTAGACATTAAGTAATTCTTGTTACTGGGAATTTATAACTCAGTCCTAAAAACTGAAGTCTGTAAGGGCTGTTACAGCAGATAGTGTGGCAAGAATTGCAGTTTAAAGAAATTAGCAGTTATATAGAGGGAAACATGAGAAGGTGCTTTGAAAAAATTTTTTATGTATGTTCTTTATTTTCCTTTTCTGTGCTCCTCCCCCTTTTACTTTGCTGTCTCAATACATTCAGATTTTCTTCTTTTGGATAGTTTTTTGCCTTGAGAAGTTCAAAATCAACAACAGTATTTGCTGCAGCTGTTCTTGAGCTAGTAAGTAAGATTTGCAGCGGGTCACCAATAGGTTTTGCGAGGACACTGCACTAGCAGCCAGCCTATGCATAGAACTTCTTCTTAGGGATACAGCTGTGCCATATCCCCATAGAGTTGGCATATACGTGGGGAGTACAGCTTGCCAGGCAAATCTTTACTACGAGTAGGTCCCATAGATTTACGTAGTTACAGGTTACCTCAGTTTTTACCAGGTCATTGGTAATGTTTTGTTGACACAGAGATCATAAAACCTTCATAAAACTGCAAATTCAAAGGATCCCCAACAGTGTTTCCTTCAGTACGGATCAGTTACGAACACAAGCCCATAATCCCTATGGAAACATTTGGTATTTAAACCGGCAGCAAAGTTTAACAACAATTACAAAGAGCTTTGATTTTGTGTCGTGCTGCACACTGATGTCCTGTGAGTGGAAAGGTCCCATCACCAGCCCTGCTGGAATATTACTGAGATATTATGTCAGTGTCAAGTTTAGAAATTCTCTTAGTGGGAGTGGAAAAGGGCACAGCTCTGCCTGTACGACTTGATCTGTATTGCTGACTGTAAGAAATTAATGCTGCAGGAGATGGGCACTAGCAAACGGGAGTGATGGGTCCAGCATGAATTAGGGAGATTTACCTAGACATGACATGTCCTGGGTCAGCCTGGGAGATGGATGCACTTGTCACGTGCAGTCAGACCGAAGGTTGCATCAGTTCGCTTGCCCTGTGTTCCAAGGAACTCACCATTAGTATTTCTTTTTAAAATGGTTGTGTATATATATATGTAAAAGATTGTTAGTCAAAGGAAAAGTGAGAAAATAGTAGAGGGAAGAGCATTTTGCTTTTTATATTCATTGCAAGTGACGAGACTCTTCCCCATTTTGGCCTAAACCACAGTAATTTTCATATCCTGATACTAGTATTTCTATAAATCATCTATGGTATTTTTGGACTGAAATCCTGACATAATTTTGCTTTTATTTATACTGATGTATTTAAAATATTTTTATAAAAACACTCTACATTCTAACATTTGTGTTGTGTTCTAGACATTTGTATTTCTGTAACTGAATCAGAAGGAATGCATTATGATTTGTTTTTTTTAAAGAAGCTTGTTCTCCTTTTTCCTCCATCATTATCAGTGGGGTGTGTACATGTTGCTGGGATCTTAGTGTTCTCAGATGTGCAGTGCTCACTAACGATGTATTTGAGTTAGGGACATGATAGGTGATTTACTTTCTTTTAACCGTACAAGTGTTGGTGTGTGTTGTCACCTACACTCATGTTTCCAAAAATGGTGATGTTATAGTGTTTCGGAGCTTGTAGGTTGATCAATCAAAGAACATTCCTGAACTAGACAATAGAACATGAATCTACTTGCAGTTACTTTCCTTTAAAACAGTGACATCCGATTTTTCTTTGTCAGCCTTGTTCTGTGTTAAATGAAATCTGTTGGCAAAACTCCTGCAAGAGTGGTTCACTGAACTAAAGTATGTTAATAGAAAACTGACAACGTCAGTGCAGTGTGGATTGGACAAGTATCTCAGATTATTTAAATTACAAGCTTCTGTATCAGGGCCTGTCTTTGCTCAGTGTTTGCATGCTGCTTAGCACAGTGATACCTGAGAATAACATATATGTGATATTTCAGTACTAACAAATGTAATAATTTCTAGTGAGGATAAAGGGAGCTAAACACTTCTGAACTGGTGATGTTCAGATGAAGATGAGTGCCTTCATGTGTTGACAGAGCAGTTCAAGACAGACTGTTCTATTTTGATCAATGATGACTTAGCTGACAGCTTGCTCTAAGAACACTCCTCTGGCAATGGTAACGCCCTGCTAGCCGGTGTGTTTTCCATGCTGCTGGAAGTGGAGAAGGCTGAGGTGAAAGGCGGTAGTCTCACTTGCAGAGAGGAAGTTATATTTGTGTCAGTCTTGCAGTGGGACCCTAAAATCCGGTATCTAGTGGTGTCGATCAGCTGTACTCCTGTTAGCTGTGTGCAAAGCACTGTGCGCAGCACCATGTTGCAAACATAAATCAGGTTGAGATGGAATGGCCTGGCTAACCCCCAGACTAAACTGGGGTCCCTATGCTGTATTTCCATTTATGGTGTCTGTGATGCAGTGACTTAAGTGTATCATCTGATGTCTGGCTTGGCAGCCAAAGAGACCAGTCTCTGATTACTGGGAAGGTGCAATGAACCTTAAAAGTATTGCAGATACCCCAGCGTAGCAGCTACCTGAATAGGATAAGAGCAGAAACAGTAATAGATGGTGTCACTGCCATGGGGCTACAGCCTCCTTTGGAACCTGGTGCAAAGTCTGTGGAAACCAGTGGACTTGCCTGGACTTCAAGACCTTTGATGGTGGAGCTAAAATGATTGCATCCTGACTGTGTAATCATGCAAATCATGCCTAGTTTTTCTGATGAGCCTTGGATGCAAAGTCAGGTATCAATTGTAAGGAGTTGTGTACAGGTCTGAAAATAGGTTTTGCAGTGCTAGGAAATAAGGATGCACGGCAGAAAAAAAATCTGCAGACACTCCTACTGGCTTCAGTGTACATGAAAATCACTGTTACTGTCACCTTGGAATATCTATCAGTGCATGTTTGTGTGAGAGAGAAACAGAAAGAGAGAAGGATGTATGGTGATAGCTATGAGCTTTTTGGAGTCTTTGTGGTTCTTTTTAAAAGATCTAGTTATTTTGTTAGTTCACTATATATTTACAAATAACTTTGACTTGCAAAAGACTACTTTCAAGCAGTAAAAAACAGTGCATGCTGTCTTTGAAACAGTAAACATACAAACAAAGAAGAAATGACAGAATGATTAAAGTTGTAACTGTAGGACAGAAGATTTTTATTAATATTAATGTAAATGTAGTCTTCTGTGATAATCATGATCACCTAGAAGTGTAAACAAGGGATTCACTTACTATAAACTGAATGGCATTCATATTATGGGTATGCCAGGACTATAAGATTGTGTCCCCGTCTTGGGAGTGCAATGATATGTTGTTCACCAGTGCTTATTTTGTTATGATGACATAATAAAGTAAGCCTTGATCGTGTTAAAGAATATTGTTAATTGTTGTGAACTTGAGTAGATGCAAATGTAGTTACATAGCATTTGTTTTGTCTTACTGTATGGACTGTGTTAAAAATATTTCGAGTTGTAGGCAACTTTGGAGTACAAAGCAGAAGGGTTTAAAAAAACTAGAAATTGAGAGTGTGTGGGCTGAACAAACACACCTTGTTCTTTCAAGGATCTGGATTTTGTGTAGGAAGATTAGGATACTAAAAACCAGCTTTTCCAGAGCCATGTCTGCAATCCAGGGACTTTCACTTACTACAGCTATGCTTTCATTTCCTTGCCTGTAACGCTGTGACCCCTGTTTTGGAACAGATTAATTGGGCATCTTCAGCAGGTGCAAAGCGACTCTGCAAGCGGGATATGCACAGCTTGAAAACACAAAGCAGTTATTACTTACTAATGCACCTGGAAGCTAGCTGGAATTTAGTGAACTACAAGACCAGATGTTAGGACACTCACCCCACAGTAAGACAGCAAAAGATCCTTTGCTGGCCATGTGGGCAGGCGCTAGGCAGTGAAGGTCTGGCCTCCACAGCTCCCAGGGACAGTCCTCTGCTGCTGCGTTGACACCTCCTGCCGCGCTGCTGTCATTGATGGATGGATGATCCTCTCTGGCCGCAGCCACAGCAATCATCCAGACTGGCTGCCTGTTTTTTTTACTTTACGACTTTACACCTTTCCACCTTAGGGTTTTACCTACTTACTGACCTTCTTAAGCAGCAGAAGTGTATTCCTTCTTGTTAAATTTAGTGGTTATGACCCAAGGCACTGCTAGCTTATGCATATCCATTTTAGAACACATTCTTCATTTGTAGAAAACTAAACATTTGCATGTTGCTGCTTCAGCACAGTAGAATAACTTTTGTTTTATTTCAACCTGTCTTCGGTTGGGTCTTTCTTTCACAGAATCAATAGCAGACCAACAAAGATGTAAAGGACACAGCTTCATAGTAATATACTTCTGGTCATTGCACAGTAGAGCAAATAGTTAAATAGAGATGTGACTAAAAATCTTTACAGGTTTGGGGATCAGCTGTCAAAACCTATGCAGTTTCAAACTGTGACCTGGTGATCTCATGCTCTCATAAGCTAAGTCATCTTGAGCCATGATAATCTGTGTTCAGGAATGGGTACTGATTGAATAACTGGTGCTAAATTATCTGGGAGTTAGCAGTTCTGCGATATAGAAGTGTCATTTTTTTAAAAAGACTTAAACCAGTGTCTAATTATTATCTAAAGTCTATGATCTTTTTCACAGACATGAGAGATAATAATATAAAAAACCCACCCTAGCGGAAGTACCTTGTCTCTGCTTGCAGAAAGGATTATGAGCTAGTAATGCTTTTCTGCCCTTAGCTTGCTGCATATTAGCTGTCTCATGCTGTCTGCATGTTTTTGAAATGAAACAAAACAAGGAGTCAAAAGACATTGTTGGCCTTGTTGACTGTGTAACTGTTAAACAGTAGGATTTAATGTAAAAGGAAGAAAAAATATTTTAGTCCTAATGCAGCTTGATGCAGTTTGAGGGAAGAGGAGGATTTTGGCTGAGTGTATTTGTGTTTTTTGGCTTGTTTTCTGCTGCTGCCACCTTTCTAGTAGGTATAGGATGGATATGGGATGTAAGATCTAAAGCAGAGAAGCTGCTCTGGAGACGAGTATGGATAAGCATGGAAGGTCTTTTGATTAATAATCAAGTCAGCAGGGTCAATGGCTTTGTTTTGAATTCAGCATTTGACTGTCTGAGGGGGAAAATTAAACGTGGGTTTATAAAACATTGCACACCAGCAGCAGGTTTTGCAGTGAAGTGGTGGTAGGCAAATGTTGAGTGTGTTCTGGTGCAGATGCTGTTTGACAGATGGACCATCAATTCGCTGCTTCAGGCTTGCCTTCGCTAGTTACAGAGGGATGACATTAGTCTTTGTCCCTTTTAGTTCATCCACTGCCTTCTTTGCTGTTACTGAATAACCTAAATTTATCAGTTTTGTAGACGCTGAGTTTAATTGACTTGACCTGAGAATTGTCCAGAATGTTTTCCTTTGTGACTGTAGTGTCAGTCCAGGGGCTGGACTGCCTATTTCTGGGCGTACAATAGCCTATGTGGGAAATGACCTTGCCAATTATTTACAGTAAGTAATAGCCTTCTAATAAAAACAGTTTGGCTCTTCACTGAGTTTCAGAAAGAATATACTTAATGTTCTAATTCCTTGAGTTATAGGTGATCCTTTATGTTAATTTGTACTTTAAAGAATGCAGTAGATGTAACCTGCAAAACTTCCCCAATCTGAGACTGGGGATGCATTTATTTCCCCAATAGAGATGCAACATTGCCTGAACTTGAACAGTGAGATTTCAGATCAAGTATCCATGCACAAATGTCTTTCCCTTTTGACTTTGATTTAATCACTCATCCTTTCAGAAAATCATCATACACCTTCAGACTAATGAGCTTCTAAAATTGTAACCTCAACTATTTAAACTTCGGTGTTAAATTGCAGTCTTTCTCAGTAGATTCTTTCCAAGGTATTCAAAAGCAAATTATATGTTACATTTAGTTAAACACCAAAGATGCTTGTCAGCTCTCAATAGTACTTGCAGTACTTAATTTTCTTCTTTTTCCAAGTCTACCAGCATTTAACAAAAGTTGTGCCTGATAATTCTCGATAATGCTCCTTTCAGAGTAGTATTTGCTCAAACAGTTGAATCTCCTCCCAAGCAGATCACATCAGTTGCCTTCCTTGTTCTCTGTGTGCTGGGAGGCAGAAGACCTGCTGACGCAATCAGTGTACCGCAGCAGGACACTGTTGTCCTTCAGTGACTGTGTTTCTGATGGCAAGGAGTATGACTTCTTTTCATTTTTGGAAAATGAGATGTAGCAAAGATAATTGACCAAGGACCAGATGCCATGGCCTGATGTTACAGTGCCTGCTGGAGACACAATAATCTTTATCAAAAACTACATATTCTGGCAGTTCATTTTTACTTTATTTCAAAAGAAAATAAAAATTTGGACTAAAATAGTGTTAGCATGTTTTTAATAGGAAAACATGCTTTGCTGTTTGTTATTCAGGTAACAGGCAGTAGTGTTGTTGGAAGTGAAGAACACACTGAAGTGGGAGTTTCAGTATACCAGCAAGTATGCTAAATGTATACAAATAATTTATAAATTCAAAAAAGTACTAAAAAGTGGAAAATTCCATTATTTAATGATATGGAAGATGTTCTGTTTGGTAAAGCATGAAATAGAGAATCCATCCCACAGTTCTGTTGTGACCTTGAACAAAGTCACTTAATCTCTTTGTATCTACTCGATGCAGAGAATTATATTTACTGTTATTGTTTGGTGTGGTGCCCTTATATAGAATAGAAGAATGGCTTGCACTTAGCCAGCAAAAAGTCCTATTAAAATATGATCACAGTACTAATGCTTTTATATTGTTTAAAAATATTGTATAAGCAGGGTTGCAATCTAGCTATACCAGTTCTGAGGAGCAATGAGAGGAGTATGAAAATGTGTGAAATACTGTTAATTCTGTATGCCTACATTTTGCTTTCTCACATTTTGGCGGAAGCTATTCAGAAAGAATAGGCCATCCCCTGCAGAAGGCTGTGTGGCTGCACTGCAGCTCCACAGCTCTTCAGTCTCAACTCCTGAACCTAAAGGAGAAATTGTGCGAAGCTGGGTGGCATGGAAAAGTATGACTGTAGATGTCGTGTATTTTCCAGGAATTTTTAATCCATATGGTGGCAAGTCTCTGTGGTCATCCCCTCTGGGAGACTATGGACTATATTTCTTCAAATCAAAAGTTGCAGTCTAGAGAAACCCAAGATTTTTTCTTTTAAAAATGAAAGATAGTTTGACTTTTAGTCACCTTTTTTCTTGAGTTTTATAGAACGTAACAAATGTAGTTGAACTCTTAGAAGAAAGTTTTTCAGTCTATGTTAAATATGCCATGTTCATAAATTTTTTTAAAGAATATTTTGTTGCTACAGAAACGCAACTTAGGTATGAAGTGATCCCAACTCTACTAGAATGAGTCACACATCTTCAGTTCAGTGCCTAGTCCTCTTCTTCCTTTCCCAAACCAAACATCTTCTGCTGAATAGCTCTGACTTGTTTATTGTTTGCTGTCATGACCTTTTTCTAATGGATTAAGGTGTTTTTGACCTGTGATCATTACTCATTTAAAATGCAGGGTAAAACCCAACTGAACTAAAGTATCTCTTCGTTATTCTTTGTGATACTTTCAAATTATAATCACAGATACTTTTTTTGAAGCAGGAGAGCTGCAACAGTTAAGACACCAGAGAAGTTGTAGCTCTGCAATCACAATTGAAGCTCTACACATGCCTATGATTACTTTTTTTTTTTTTTTTAAAATTTGGATTCAGTTTCTGTTGTATATGTAGAGTCTTGCAGAAGGCCAGTTCTGCCAAGCAAGTGAAGGGAGGAGGATTAATAGCTCCCTCAGGGCAGAGTTATTCTTGCTAGAACAAGACCTGCTCGTGCATATACACTTCCCCATGTTTGTCCCATCAGTGAATTCATCTTGTTTCTAGGGCCAAGAGAGCACTGTAAATTAGATTTCAAGTTTGTGTAACATTTAATCTTCCTGCTCGTATTCTTTGTTGCAATTTAACAGTAATTATGTTAACAGACTTCATGAACCATTCCACATTCTGAAAAAGAAGTAACTAGTAAGTTGACATTACATCTAGTTTTCATATCAAGCCAGTAAAGTTAGAGACACCATGCTCAAATTCACATGTTCCCATCCTGTAAATCCTTAGTTAAGCACGACCCCTGATTATGTGCTTGTCTGCCTATATTATGACCAAAGAGATAAGTATGAAAATCACATAGATACCTCAAACATCTATTCTATGATTTGCATAGAAATTACCTATAGAGGAATCAATAGGCATTAGATATTTTCAGTTTTATTAAAGGATTTTTCCAGCACGTTCAACGTGTAGACTGCAAGATACATGCTCTAAGTGTATATAGTGCAAAAGTTAAGTTCAGTTGCCACTCCATCCAGACTTCTTCCCACCATTATAATGTAAAGTGACAATATGTAACTGCTCCTTCTGGCTGAAAATGTCAGCTGCTTGAGTTCCTTCAGAGCACTGAATTTCATTCCTTTCTTCAGTGCTTCACCGAGTACCAATAGAAATGAAAAGTCAGAAAGTCTTGACCGAAGGCCAAGGTATCAGGCAACACAGTGGTCTTGGTGAAAATAATTTGACAGTAGAAAGAACTCTGTTGTGTGTATGTTCTTTAGAGAAAATACTGCAAGATCTTTTTCCTTTTTTCGTCCTTTTTGGTAAATGTCATGAAATGAGAGGGGCTGATCCCTGCACTGTAAGTGAATGTAAAAGTTATTCTGTCCTGAAAGCAAAGAAACAAACTTGAAAATGCAGAATTAGGAAAACTAAAAAGCCTGATTAAATCTTCTCTGTAATGAGAAAGTAGGGGAGAAGAGTCAGACTTCATATAATCTCACACTCCCAGTGTTACAGAATCTGACGGCAACATGCCAAGGCCTAAAACAGAGCAAAGAAAACCATAGCTGCACCTGGCATTTTGAACATCTTATGGTGAAGGTCTCTTAAGCATTTTCTTTTTGGGTGCCTTTAGCTGGCAAATACCTGTGTCTTCAAATCTGGTGCTGCAGAGATCTGCATAAGCAAATGAGGATGGTATTCCTTTATTAACATTATCAGGGTTAAGGACTATGTACAGCTGTATTACATTTCTGGTAGCCTGACTGTAACTATGGTGTTCTCTCAGCTTGCATTTTCCGTGAGAGACCTGTGGCCAAAGTCTGTCCCATAGTTGATTCATGTACACTGTCACTCCACTGGAAGGTGTGGGGCACCAGAGAGACGCAGTAGATAACCTTTCTCAACCCCTAGTAAATTAATGTCTCTAGATTATTCATAAAATTCACCCTGAAGTGTTTTCCTAGCATTACAATTGGTTTGATGAAAAGAACAGAATTGAAAAAGGGAGAACACTTTAAAGAAAAATATTGACAGCCTCCTGTTGAAGTTTTATACATAAAAATACAAAATATTTATGTTACAAGTGCTTTCCCTGCTTCATTTGCTATGTACCAATATATGGTTATGCTTTTATACATCTTTATGTTTCATAACGTTAAATGTACTTACTGTTCCCAGTACATCAGTAACAAACTGTTAGTGAAATCTAGCACAGCCTTCAGATGACTCTCAAAAGTACACAGACTTTGGGTTTGGAGTTGTCTTTATAAATATTCAGTAAAATCTGTCTAGTTTCAAGCAGTGTGACTTACACAGTCAATAAACTCAATACAGCCTTTCCTTTTCATGAAGGGAATTAAAACATGCTCAAGGAATAATTACACTTTAGCTTGATTTAATTTAAGCATATGGCTCCATCGTTGTCCATGATTAGTGTCCATGAGTAGGGTGTGAGCCTAGTCCCAAATTTGAGACAGTCAATGAAATTTTTTCCACTGAACGCAGGCTTCCACTCTGATCCAATGTTAGTTTAAAAAAAATTCTGCCTAGATTTTGTAAAATAGTTACTTGTAAGGTGCTGTGCTGTATAAGGAAGTTTTATTCTGCAGTTTATCCAGAACATATATTTTCATGAATCTGTAGGTTATTTTGGTTTTTATTTCTAAGGAAAATGAAATTGGCTTTGGCCTTTTTTTTGGCTTTTTTTTTTTTTTTTTGGTCATCTGTTCCCAGTGTTCGTTACATGGAGGACATGCATCTGTTGGTAAAATTGTTGATATTCTCACAAAGTTTGGACCAAAAAAAGCGGGCTGGGTGGCTGAGAGCTTGCATTTCATTCCCTTTTATGGAAGGAAATATATAAGCTTCTGATGTAGAAAGCTAAGATATTAAAAAATAGTAATTTGCAAGATGTTAAAGGAAAGTACTTCCATGAGAGAAAAATACCTTCAGTTTGTCAGAAACTCTTCTCTGGGAATTCAGCATCATCTTTGCAGTATAATTTCCCCTCCTCCTCTCTTTCACCCCCTTTTCCCACATACAGGAGAAAAAAAAGACTAAATTTTACCTTGTTCTGCCATTTTATGTCAGAAAAAAAGGGTGGGCCTAATTTTAAGCGCATAATGATTAATTCTATTTTTAATTCCAAAAACTTCTATTTCTGAAGCTTTTCTTCAGCAAATTAGTTCAGATTTTTTAAACATCAGTTGATTCTGATGATCTCAACTTAAAAAAAAAAAGAACAATATACAAACCTTTCATCCTTCTGAGGGTGGCTTGTGTATAAAATAGTAACAGGACATCTCCAGAGAAAATGCAGAATGCAAGATAGGGGAAAATTTTAGAAGGGAATTAGTTGCTAGTGAATATAATGAATGATCCACAGTAGAGCTCATTAAAAAACTCTTTGATTTTGAATGATTCATATTTCTATCATAACACAGCTTTACCCAGTGCTGTTACAGGCTTCGAAAAAGTAAAGCAAGCCTTAAAAATAAGATTTATTTTTACTGTATTGAGAAATTTAAAAGATTATACTGTGTAAAACAAATATGTCTGCAGAAAGATAAGACTATATATCTTTTAAAATCAGATTACAGAGTAGTGCTGAAGAATAAGTTTTTCCTCAGTATTGCTTATGTCACTTCAGTTTACTTGTTTTATATGCATGCATTATAATATTTTTTCAATTTATAGTAGCATCTTTTACTGAACCTCATTGGATAAAGATGATACACAGAACTACAGAAAGAGCGTGTCTTAGCTGTTTTGGTTTTTTTTTCTATTAGTCAATGTGTTCGCAGTCTCAGTAGTTTCTTAACTACTTGTTGAATTCTGCTTGGAAAGCAAAGATACTCAAGAGTGGTTTGTGAGGGATTGGAATGGGCATGTTCCCTTCTCCAGCTCCTGTCTTAAACCTTTTAGGCAGTATCTCTCTCCCCTAGACTGAAGAGTCATGCTCTCTCCATTTTGAATTAATTTTAAAGTTGAAGTAGCTTCTAAAATGTATTCTGAGATACTTCCACAGTCTGTATCCTGACAGGTAGGGCAATGAAATGAAGATGTTGATGTGAATCAGCTTTGTGCTTGAGAAGAGGCTTAAAGCAATTTTGCTTCCTATGGTGAATGCTCTCTTCATGAATCTGCTAAAGTGAAAAAAGGGCACCAAAAGCTCTTTTTCAGGTGCATTGCAGGAAGACGGATTGGTTGTTCCCCAGGAATTTTTCCCTCCACGTTGTTTCACGTATAGAGACTGAGGCATGTAAAGGGCTACTTTGCTGTTTCGGGACATGCCGCTGTTTTTGGCAAAGTGGAGACTTATGCAACTTTTGGATGTCTAATTTAAGATATTTATTTTTAAACATACATGCTGTTATAGAGGACTTTTAGTTCATTGTGTTTTAGTCATTTGAGCAGAGTAATAAAACTGTGAAGTACAGAGCTGAAGGCTCGGAAGGTGAAGAACACCCAAATAATGATAAGCTCTAACAAATATGGTTAACTTCATGCAGGGAATCTGTTGGAGAGCTATGAAAAATTAAAATATGATTTTTCATTTCCAAAAATGAGGCAGAAAATTGTATGACAATATTTTGTGCTGCAGTTATCCATCCCTGGAGCAGAGCTCTACTTTGCGTTGAAAAAGGTACTAGTGTGTGTTTGTGAAATCGAGTACGTAGCATATGATCATGGAATAATGGAGCGCACTGTAATACCTGTGCCAAAATTAATGAATATAGATTGTTCCAGACCTTACTGTTTCGGTGCTAATTGTCACCCTTGATCCAGCACCTAACAACAGCCATTAGAGCCTGAGTTTGCCTCTTGGCACTTGAGTGATCTGAAGCATGCTTAGTATTTATGCAGAGTCTGGACACACGTATATAGGAGTTGGGAAAGGCTAGAGAGTTGAGTTTTTAAAATCTGAAGGCCACCCTGTGAAACATAAAACTGTTTTTGTTGGAGACAGAATAGCATCAAATTTAAATAAATTTCAGTAGAGCTGTGAAAATCTGAAGGCCTGGGCCTGCTCCACAGTGTGAGGAAGTTAGATCCCCCCAAAAGATTGTCTTGAGTATAATAAAATGTATTAGTCCAAATACTTAGAGTGGCCAAAATTTGTGTGAAGGGTAATTAATAAAAGTCATCTGAAATGGAAAGAATTAATCATGTAACCTTCATGTCAGCTGCTGCTGTTCGTGCCAGCTTTCATCTCTGAGATAGAAAGGTGTTCCTGCTGTCCTTACTTTGTTTTCTATTTCTCTTGTGCATATTTTATTAAAATGAACCATGTTTAGACACAGTGTACCTGATTGTTTGTCAAAGCAGTTGGGATATATGTTTAAAAAATCCTGCAGCAGGCAGAGCTCATTCAGGTCTCTGGGAGTTAGAGGTTGGTTTAAGACTTCAGATGCAGCTTTCCAAGATCTTTAATGTTATTCATTATTCTGCTGAGTCACAACAAGCATATGGGAAATAAATACATGTTATAGCTACGTTTAAACCCCCAAACAAGCATTTAATTGCATTATTATGCTTCTAAATGTTGAAGAGAAGAAACATAAATTTTTAGTTTTTGTTGTAGTTTAATTAGCTTAGCAATTTTACTAGGACGTTTCTTGATGCATGTAATGACGCTCATAACAGCAAAGCTTTATTAGCATCCAGAATGTGGTACAAAGGCAAAGTAAGAACTCTGAAAGGGCTAAGCATGGAAACACTAGAAGCATTTTAAAGGGTCATCAGTGGAAACTGGGGGAAAAAAAAAAAAGGAAATCCTGGTCCCACTGAAGCAATGGGATCTTTCATAAGATACATTAGGGTTTCCATATTGTCCAAGACCTTCTGGAGCAGTAGTTAACTACTTTATTCTGAGCAGTACTTTTCTGTACACTGATACTGAGTGCTTCTATCTTTGCTGCGGTTCCTCATAGTGAATTGCTGTCTGTCACAAATTTAAAGGTTTCTCAATTTCAAAATACTTGTAGAATTCATCTTACACAATTATTGAATGCAGGTTAAATAAAAAATTAAAAAAAAGTCGAATAATATTTTCAAGGAGCTTCAGCAACTTTGATGTCTTACAATTATGTTTGTAGCTGAATGACCTCTCTTGGAAAGATGGAAAATCTTTCCGTCTATCACGACTGCAGACAGGTGTACCGACTTAGCAGAACATCAGCTCTTCACAGCACCAGGAAGACAAGGCAAGACCTTCACCACGGGAGGTCAAATAGAAGTTTGGTACTCTTTGAAAAAATGGCAATTAGTCCTTATTTCTGTGCCCTGGTTACCCATTGCCCTGGAACTAACTTCAGCCAGGGCTTTAAATAATTTTATGTCTTCACACTTATGCTTGAACTGGAATTTATTTTCAAGAATAATTATTAAATTTATTAAAACATGCCATCTCACCCTTCTATTTTTGTGTTGATTTCTCTCTCTCTGTTCTGTTGTTTTCTTTTTGATTATTTTTTCCATGCATCTTAGGCAACGTATTAACATACACTACTTATTTAATGATATTTAACATTTCTTTTTTGGATTTATTGGTTTTCCATAAATTATCCGCAAATACTAGAAAAATCATGAACATTTTGACTGCTGTAGAAGCAATCCAGACAGCTTATTCGCACCCGTTACTTTTGCTTGGGTTCAGAACTGCTACTGATGTGAGTCTGTCTGTATGAAATCCAGACATTTGCCTTGGTGTTTTGCACTTCCATGAAGTGCGTTTTTGTGACAAGAACATCTTTGCTGCGGTTCAGAAATATTTGGGGGATGTCAACAGACATGTTGGAAAAAAGACAAGGAGTGACATGCACTTTACAGGCTGCCTTTCTGATCCTAAACCTGTCAAGGCAGGCAAAATTTCTTCCCTTGACTTCATTAGACTGAATGTCAGCCCTGCCGTTCCTTCCAAGTGCCATTGTGGTTTTCTTTTTTTTCTTTCTTTTAAACAGGAGGAACTGAGAAAGAATAAAAAGACCTGTCTTTTATCATCACTGTATTAATGGATAAAAAGCTGCCAGTACATACCATCTAACTAAGACTAAAAAGGCACTTAGTAACAGAATGACCTGATACTGTGGGAGAGCTCTAATAGCTGGTTAGATCAATCAGCATCTCAGCAGAGTCTTGACAAGTTTCTGATTTAATGGGCTGAGCCTGTTTCCAACTGTTACTGGTCTAAAAGATTTTAAGGTTTGACAAGACTAAACCAAATCCTGCCGTTGTAGTGCAGTCCAGGAATTTCTTCATGATTATTGTAAAAGCAGGCCATTTTCAACCATTCTTTTAATTCTTCCCTTGACTTGTTCAAGAAAGCAAAACCAAAGGTGGGAAAGTTATGGAAGGCTGTCCATAGAGGCAAGATAAACTGAAATGAAGCTGCAAAGTGTGAAGTAATACACCAGTGGTCAAGCTTAATGTTATACTTGATTTCTTCTCATTCATCGCTTTTTAAGGTGAACGCGTCTCAGATGTCAAAATGTCAATGTGTGATAACTGTGCGCAGCTAAAAAGCTGATCTTTCAACAGTTAAATCAAACATCATCAAACATGAACATAGTTCTGAAGGAAAGCAGTAATGAAAATCATGATACCGATGGTGAAACCAGGAGAAAAGGACTGGTGTTTGGTAAACAATCTGGAATATTACTTTGACAAGCCAAGACAGTGCAGTAGTGTCAGCTGAGGAATAGATTCATGTCCTCCTGAGATGAATGGTAGAACTCCCACTCAGTTTGGCTTGGTAAGGAAATGAGCCATGCTGGTTTTGCACAAATCTAACCATTCAGTTACTTTTGGTTTAAATTAGAGTAATCTCAGGAGTTACACATAGTGTTTGGTGAGAACTGGATAGTGGTGTTTCACAGAATGAGGGTTGCCCGCTGAGTAACGTGTTCCAGCTGCAGCACTGCTGACCTGCTAGCATATTCCCTGTAAGAGAAGGAGTGAAAAAGTGATACATAATACTTATGCCTATCTGACTTCATCCAAGGATTTTCCTATCTCAGGGGAATACACAGCTTTTCTGAATGACCCTTTATTCTGCTGCCATGTGAGGCTGGATGTGATCCAGAAAATCAACCTGTTTATAGCTGCAGCTTTAATGAAATTAAATACTACCTCTTACCTTCAAGTACCTCACTGTGTTTCTAGTGCAAGTTTTTATTGACTAAGCGTCGTGGGCTTCAGGTATTTAAATAAATATTTTTGTATTGATTAGAATTTCAAAATCAAAATCTTTATAAAAATAAAAACCTTTATCAAATGAAATATTAATGACAAAAGGCTTATGTTTTGAAGTTTAGTTGGTAATGACTGGATTTTGCTTCATATGCAACTCGTCACTGAGAGGATATCTTTGATTCTCTTTACTTCCTGAGCGTTGGGGTTTCTGAGCTGTTCATGGTACAGCATTTTCCTGTCAGGTTTCAGAGCTCTCAGGTAGAGAGCGAAAAGTTTAGGAAAATTGCAGTTGAATGCCGGAGTCTGTTACATCCAAGATGTGTTTCACAGTCCAGCTAGAATGAGGAGATGTTTGTCGTAGCTGCTGACAACTGACAGTGGGCAAGACAGCTCTGCTCCAGCCATGTGGATGGCTTTCCTCCTCACTGATGTGTGTTACGATTGGCTCTGCTGGGGATACTGTCGATAGCAAGGTGAAAAGTACAGTGATGAGAATGACTGTCGCAGGCCTTCTGGTGACTTCACTGCAATATGTTATAGGTGCACTGATGGAAAAAGATGGGAAAGTTTAACTTCTGCTGTGTTCATTTTACTGTTCCCTGCATAAATGGGGAAGTTGAGTATTCGGGACTGTGATAACTTTGGAAGCAAATCAAAAAGTCAATGAGTAGGTTTCTTTGCCCGTCCTCAAAGCAATTGAAATGGCTCCAAGTGCTCATTTTCAGACACTCCCATGGTTGTAGAAGTAAGACTTTGCAATTTCTGCATTGCTAAGAAATTGCTTTTCCTGTTTTGATATAGATGTAGTAATTTGCTACCTGATGATAGATGCAGGGTAGCCAAAATCTAAACTTGTAGGTTCCCTTGTTGCTGCCATTCAGCTCAAAAGAAAGACTTCCCTGGCTTTGCTCATTCAGGCTTGAATCCCAAGCGATGCCGCTGCATAATGACATAGCAAAACTCTTGGAAGTGCGTACTGGCAAAACTGTAATCTTAGGAAAATCAGAAGGGTGTAGGCATGTACCAGAATACCTAACCACAGAGTTTCAAAATTCATGAGTGAAGTTTCCAAAAACAAGACCAAAAAAAAAATATCCAGTTTCCTATAAATCTGGCATAGAAATAATGGGATTATCAGGACAGTGAATGCCCTTTTAAATTGTCTCTGTTGTATTTACAGATTTTTAACTTGAGAAGCCACTTCTTCAACAAACCCTCTACAGGTGCTTTTGTTGAAAAATGAAATTAGGTCATAATCTGCATGTTTTGCCATGCTTGAGCTGTTGAGCCCATAGAGAGGATACGAAGTATCCTTTGTTTCTTATTCACAGTAAATTCATAAGTACTGATGGTCATTTTTAAATTAAGCATGCACCATTTAATTGCTGAACTGTAACCTTAAAATCACAACCAGGTGAAATATTCAGAGTAGGAAATCCAAGAGCACTGAGCTGACAAGATAAAAATATTTGAACTGGCGCTTGAATTGTGCTGCTAAATACGGATGCAGATGGCTCTAATGAATATTACATCTAGGGGGCCTTACTAATTAAGATCCATGTCTCCAATGAAACTTGAAAGATTACTGTTGTGCTTTTTAAAGTTTAACCATATGTCATCTTTGTTAAATGATCTATGTGCAGATTGGCTTCTGTGTTTTCTGCCATGGGTAAAGGAAGATAAGTGGATAAAGACTTGATTATCTTTTCTGTGTGTTGTTCAAGGCTTAAGGGAGAGGGCTTGGCATTCTTCATATGAATCTGGTGTTTATTTCAGGAACTTACTGATTTGTACTTGAATGTTCTGTTTTCAGTCATATGAAGATTTCTATAATTAGCACCATGTAGGTCTGAAATTTTCTGAGGATGTAACTATTTGAACAAAATGTAGGAAAAATCAAAAGCATTGCATTGCATTTTCATCTGCATAGGAAAACTGTTTTCTGTCTGAATTACAGAAATGGGCAGGTTCAAAACCCAAAGAGGAGCATTAAAGAAACGTACTGTAAATATTTACATAACATTTACTGTTATTTAGTTGAGTTGCTAGCCGTGTGTTGTGGCTATGGCTCCTTCTTTGAAGCTCACCCAAAGCCTATGGATCGTATCACTTACATGATACTCGAAGGGAATTGCATGATACATAGCCTTGTTCTTGCCTCCTGGATGGGATGAATAAGCCTCCCTTCCTTCATCCATATATTTCACAGCTTTTACTTGCTACGTTCGTTAAATGGAGCCTAATATCCATGACATTTTCCCCATGACTGGGAAAAAAACCAACGTGAGATCTCTTTTTGTTGTGGTGTCTTTGTGATCGCAAAAAACTGCTCTGTCATGGAGATGGCAGTCCAGAAGGAAAGAAAACGGAAGCAATTGTTTCAGTTGTGGAAAGCAGGTTGCTTCCGGGTTTCTGAACTAATTCCCTAATGCCCCTCTGTGACCCACTGTGAGATGTGGATTTAGGGTCTGGCTATAATGATACCTTTGGGAATCAAACAGCACAGAGAGCTAACCTGAGGCTTCAAAGCAGCTGCAGGGGTTACTGCAACCTTGAGGCTGCAGTAGCTGCCACAAATGGTCTCTGCTGCAGAGCTGCTCTGTCCAGGGAGCAAAGCTCCACTTAGGTTACACTGTGAGCCGTTTTTCTCCTACAGAGTGGTGACAACAAGTTTTAGCCCTAAAATGGGTCCTTATGGCTTCTCAGTTGATTAGGTGTGTATGTCGTGAAGACTATTCATCTGAACTTGTTTTCTTTGAAGGAGAAAATGAACATATTCTAGTAGAATATTAAAAATACAACAACAAATAGGGTATCAAGAAATTGCATTTAATAGCAGACTGAAGACAAAAGGGAGGTTTTTCTGTATTTAAGGTAAAGATCTTTTGATGACGAGAAATACAATGACATATTTTTCTATTTATCTTGAACATGTTGAATCCAGGGGAGGATCTGAGGCTGTCTAAGTCAGCATTTACATGATAGCTCATGATTTTATTTCCAATCACAGACTTACTTTGAGGCCAAGGAGATGGAAATGTGTTCTACTGTCATCTTGCCCACACCTCCTTTTCTGATTTTCCTGTTTCCCTCACACTGCAGCAAGTATAGTAGACTGGAGTCTTATGCTGCTGCAGAGGTTTAGCAGAACTTGTACCCCTGGTGAAGAGATTCTGTTAAAAACCAAGAGGTTTCTGCTATTTTAATAATAATAACGGAAGACTGGATTACAAACCATCCTAAGTATCCCTACAACTGGTGCTATTGTTGTACCTTCTGTTTCTTTACTGCTGATTCAATTTTATTTGAGTTTTATTTAATTCATTATAGCTGCTTTTAAAAGGAAATAACTCTGGAATAGAGAAATGGTTGTGTGACTAGTTAATACGATTTCTTTCTGAGAGAACAAAAGTTCACATGATAAAGAGATTTTCCTTTTCTTTTCAGGTACCATGATCAACAGGATGTTACGAGCAACTTCCTTGGAGCAATGTGGTTGATTTCAATAACTTTTCTATCCATTGGATACGGTGACATGGTACCTAATACATACTGTGGGAAAGGAGTCTGTTTACTCACTGGAATTATGGTGGGTGTTTCTGAATTTATTAATTGGATGTGAGATTGTTTGCTGCAATTAATCCCAAAACTTATAATAGTCATAAGGAAATACTTGTTTGCTGTCTTATAGTTTATATATAGTTACTCATACCATTCCTATGGTATTTCGTTCTGGTAATGGAATGGAGGATTTTCTTCTTCTTTAGATAAAATTTAGCCATGGTGTAATGACATACAGACAAATTCCACCCTGACATAATTCGCAGTTTCAAAATATCAGTAGCATCTTTCATTAAATTTTCAGGTGTCATATCATCTTGATTCACTTTGGACATGTGTAATTGGACCAGTACTAATAATGAATCTATAGTTCCGACTTTGTTTCTTAAATTGTCACAAACAAAGAAATGTGATGGTGACTAGTCTCCTAAAACATTTTGCTTGAGCATAGTATTCTACTTTATTTCTTATAAGTCTAATAACATACTATCTATAGCATTCCATTGCATTAAGTGGATTTATGTAGTGCAATTTTCACTGTAAGCGTTTTTGTTACCATTGATACAACGTAGCAATTGTTAGTCCATGCGTATTCAGATATATTTATTAACTATACTTCATGTCTGGTTTTAATTTTTCTGTATTGCACCGTTTGGTCAAAGTTTGGCAGGGAGTAAGGCAATGTATTGTAATGTCTGGAAAATTTACACATATCTACAGTAAATTAGAAGTAAAAAAGCTCTGGACTCTGCCAATTCATTTGTATCAACTCTTGTATAAATGCCTCTGTGAATGAGAAGGGCAGAATGAGCATCCTATATACTGTATGTAACAGTAGGATACATACTTGTTTCTGAACTTTTACCACTGAACATAAGTAAGGCATCTCCAATATCTGCTGTCTGTTAAAACAAGTATGTGAGGATTAGGGTTGAAAACAAATGGTATCAAATAGTGGCCCCTTTTGAAAAGGTGTTTTGCTAAAGTTTGTTTTTATAAGGGTGTATTTTATGTCCAAAGAGTAAAATAGATCAATGCATTTTTGTAATGTAGAAAATCTTTTTCCAAATGTGCTTTTTTTTTTTTTTTTTTTTTTAAAGCTATCTGACAGGTTTCAGGTCACTGATCTTTATTAAGAAAGACATTTTGCTGCTGGTGACAAATGTGTATCTCCTTAAACACCGAATCTGCAATTTAGTTGGAAGGTACAGGCTGAAAGCAGAGGAATGACTCAGAAGGACTTTTTAGAGGCTGTTGGCTAAGCTCAAATCTGCCATCTTCTGGGGTATTTGCCTTTGCTCCTCTTTCTGAGATGTATTTTGATCCAGAGAGAAAAAAATGTGGTCATAAGTTCATTAGGAGAAAAAGGAGGACAGTCAGTATATATTGCCACGGGGATGTGCAGAATGGGGACAGAGCCCTGTTACAAAGCTTTCCTTCTTCCCAGGCACCGCTTAGAAATAAGAAGCAGATGCAAGATACAGGTATCAGATCACTCTGTTCACTCAGATTGTTCAGCACTTTTCAGCATATCATTATGAAAACCTAACAGTAGCAGAAACCTAGGAGCTATGGAGCCCAGCAGAAGTGCAGTTAGAATAGTAGTATTGATACTAATCACCTGTGGGTTTCACATTGCTATTGCATTTATGCTACTGCAAATGATAGCGGCATCTGGACTGTTATTTTGAATAGCTGTGGGTAGGGTTATGATTCTGTTAAGATGAAAACAAGGTTAAAATAAAATCAGAAAAACAGACTCCAGATTATTGCAAAGATTATTCTATCGCCTGTGAATGAACCGCACAAAAGCTGAAATGATAAGGTATGTTTGTCATTTTGCTTATGGCAGCACCATTTTGTTTCCAATGTAAAATTATTTGTGGTGATTGCTTCCATTGTTTTGGTGAAGAACTAAAGTACTGACGATTACATAGCATTTGCACATATGGCATTTCTTTTTCAGAACTGAAACAAGATTCCTTTTAATACTGGACTTGTAAAATACTCACCTTCTTGTCTTTTTTTTTTATGACTGAAAATTCTGCAACTGCTTTGGAAGCATGAAGGCTCCAATCAGACTCTCATGGTAATAAACACCTTCAGAGACAGAAAGCATTCTTAGTGAAAAAACAAGTCAGGTAGCTAGTGTGTGATGGTAGGTAAAACAGTACTGAAAACCTGACCCCTAATTACATTTTTGAGGACATCCACAATACGGCTCACAAACTGTCTTCTCCAAGGAAAAAAAAAAAAAATAGGGAGCAATGGGAGAAAGTCAGATGTTGAAATTATTCTTTTCTTTTTTCTTTTTTGTATAAAGGATCTGAAAGATACAAAATGTGAAACAGTGAACATAATAATGAGCTATCTTCCAGCATAACCTACAATACCAAAAACTTACAGATCTTGAATATAATTCTTTAAAACCAACTACTCTTCTGAAACTTGTATAGTGACTAATTAATGTTTGTTGTGGAACAGACAGGATCCTAAAAGAGCAGACTTGCCTATCTTTGTTTCAGTGGGAGGGGTTGATAGTCTAATTAAGATATACACACCAGGATAATTGTTGAATGAATTTAAGATTTGGCTTTGCAAAACTGGTGGCCCATAGAGGTCTCCTTTGGTGTCTTAACCCCAGTGAAGAGAGGGCTCAGGTGCCCTGGCTCTGCTTCCACTTCTGCCTCAGAGTGCTGGTGCACCAAGTTGTGCTGGCCGTTGAAACTGCAGGTACTGCTGTCTTGATGCCCTGGTTCAAATGACATCTTTTATATTCTGTAGATTCAGTGTGAGGGAAAACAGGAAAATCTTTACATGTATTCGGATTATATCAAAAGGAAAAGAGCCTTGGGAATTGTTAGGAGTAAGCCAGTAAAGAAGTCTGGTTAGTGTATTAGAAAAATTCAAAGATAAACCAACTATGAAGAAAGAAGGTAAATAGAAAAATACGTACTGTCATGTTTAACAATTTACTTTTTCATCTTGCAAAACATTAAAATATATGAAACTTTAATAAAAATACTGACACAGCTTGATACACAGTCTATGGCATGGATTAATGCAGAGACATTTTACATACTGGCAAGTGAAAGTGAACTGGGTACCTCACTCGAATACTTATCAGTGTTTTTCCAGGTGGACTATAAACAGGAGACAAAATGTGTCTCCTCTGCCCTCTGTATACATTAGGTAGGTCTGCAAGAGCATGATGGATGGATAGAAATATGAGTGTTGTCACTGTTATCAGAATAGGATGTAGAGGAGATGGGGGGACCTACGGCATCTTCACCACAGCATGCAGCTTGTCGGTTTTGTCTGCTCACTGTAGATGACAGGGTTGTCACTGCACACCCAAGTAGGTATCTCAGATCCTGGCTGGCAGGCTGAGCTGAGCTACAGGTGAAGCGTTTAGCTTGTGCTGGTGCTAAGTGCAGCTGCTTTACATAAGCAGCTCTTTCACCTCTTTAATGGCTTTTTGGGGTTAGAGCCTTGGAGTGGTGGGCCAGATTTTCCTTGCGTCATGAGAAGTATAATGAAGTTTGCACACATCAGGGAAAAATTCTTCAGTTTGAGGTACCAGAGCACTGGAACAGGCTGCCCAGAGTTGCTGTGGGGTCTCCTTCTGTGGAAATATTCAGAACCCACCTGGATGCATTCCTGTCCAACCTGCTGTACACTAAGGGTTGGACTAGATGATCTCTGAAGGTTCCCTACTATTCTGTGATTCTGTGAAAAATTTAAAGGGGGAAGGTAGAAATCGGTAGAAGTAAAAGAAGGGGCAAGTGTGTGAGGGTATGGGATGATCGTAGTTATTGACTGTGAGATGGATAATTTTGCATCTGTAAGCTTTTGTATCTACGCAAGATAAAACAATGGGTCTGTCCTTCCGACTCCAAATACAAACATCTGATGCAATGTTTGAGAAGGACTC
>NW_010234792.1:36628-60006 GCF_000690775.1 Eurypyga helias
GTGCACTTACTGTATGATGCAAAGCTGAAGGTGCAGAAGGTTCCTGCAGAGCCAGCTGCCAACAGTTGGAAGCAGACGTGCAGGACCGTAGGTCAAACCTATGTTGCTCCAGTAAAATGGATGAGTTGCAATTGTCCTGTCACAGGACGCACAGGGTGGTTGGCTATAGCTTGGATGAAGATTACTTTAAATGAAATAGCTGTTATTTCAAAGTGTCAGCCTAATGCTGAAAGCACAGGTTAAATGCTTCTGTTACGGAAATTAACTCCAAAGCAATCATTAAGCCTATGAGAGAACAAAATAAATTATGAAAATTTTCTTAAATTTACATCATACCAGTGGAAAAGATTAGATGATTCTTTTGGAAATTTTTTAAGTAGCATCTTTTAACTATAGGATTTGAACACTACTCATGTAGGTGAAGAATTCTTTGCAATGCAGTCATGCCTACAGTCTAGGATTAGGGATACTAGTTTTTAATAGTTCTAAGTCATGAATCAAAAATTAATAAGATCTGGTTTTAAAGCTTCTCATGCTGCAGCTTTTAATGTCCTTGTGTAAGTCTGCATTTAGTTCAAAAGAATCACAATTGCTTTCCTATGCATCGTGAAAACAGTGACAGGGATGAGGTGTTTCTGCCAAGAGAATGGGGACTCTTCATCTAAGGTTAAATTGTGGTGCTTGTGCATAGTCTTATCTCAGACTGAGCCTAGCCTGGCCTTATCAAGAAATACAGAGGAGTGTCTACAAGAGAAACATGGATGGCACCCAGAGTAGTATGGATTTTAACCATACAATTTTTACTGATAGCAAAATCTGAACTGTAATGTCTAGTAACTGTAAGTTAGATTGTAAGAAAAAGAACAAAGTAGATTCTAACTGCATAGTTAACACTGGCTGCAGATCTTCTGGGAAAAAGAAAAAGAGGGTAAACATCAGATCTGAGCAATGAAATACGAAAAAGAGTTTGTAGAACTTTCTATGGATAATGTACAAAAAGGTCATAGATTATTTTGCATAATAATCCCTAAAACATTGTGGGATTTTTTATGAAAACTTGTGTTTATGTTGCTTACTTCTTTAATGAGCTGCAGAAACATGTAATTGCTTATGAAACACAGAAATGTATTTTGGATTACACTCAAAGAGCTGAAAACATATAATTAAGACTGCTGCCCTGCTTTGTGGGTAGATAGGTATGGTTGAACTGATAGAAGCCACTCGATTTTCTGTAATAGCACCAAAATAATAATAGACTGTATTGCTCTGTAGATGTTTACATGGAACGTTTTGCACGTTGATGAAGCATCGATACTGATTTTTATGATTTCTAGTATCTGGTGGTAAAAGCAATGGGGTGAATTGTTTTGTGGATAAGAATAGCAGAGCAATTTCAGGAATCTAGAATACTGTCCAGTTTTTACTTCCCTGAGACTACATCTTAGGTCCATGTCTCAGATACATGGTAGAATTGAATTTGGTTGGTTCTGATAATTCAATAATAAATAAAAGTGACGTCAGGAATCAAACCAGATCGTTTTTATTCCTTCTAACACAGTACAACCTAGAGGGGACAATATGTCGAGGAGAAATGTAATACGGAAAAGACAGTTAATGATGTTTGAATTATTGGGGTTGAAGCTATTAAAAGTTTGGCTGCTCAGAAATTCCTTAGCTCACCAGATTGCCAAAATGGAAACTTTTCTGAGGAACAAAAATAGTTTTAGATTATTTTATGGCTGTAGCTTGTTGGGATGAAATTTTTGACGGAAGTAAAGAAAATTAAACGAGTTGAGAAGCTCCAGAGAGTGATGCCAGAAGTAGCAGTGGTTGAGGCAGTTATCTGAAATGTGAGAGGACAGCAGAGGCTCTACCTCCACTTGAGTAAATGAAATCTGGAAGGTATAACCCTGTTGTAGAATTAGAAAAATTAAGGAAAAAAAACCTCCCTCAGAAGGTCTTCAGTTTATATCAAGAGAGAATGGAAGTTTTTCAGGTGTCAGAGGACAGGGGAACTGTTTCCTGCTAAGCCCTATCTAGGAGTTACGGATACATTTCAGCAAGTTCAGAGACAATTACTGGCTCAAATGAACAGCAGTTGTCCCATGGTATCTTTGTTTACAGAGGGTATGACTGGAGCTGATCATTGTTACAGCAAAATTTTGGCTTTGTTTTGAAAAAATATGATTTAATCTGCAGTAACTTCAGATATAATACAGTAATTTTAATATACTTTAACATGTATTCTCATGAAACTTTGGTATTTATGACACAGGTGTTGGACAAGAAGATCATCGGTAGCTATCATCCTGAATTATTAAAGTAACGTTTCCCATCTGTGTAGCAGGCTGTTGAGCCTGCTCATTTAGTGAAATAAGATTTCACCTCCTTACTCAGCAAAAAGTTTTTTTGCACATCTGTAGAAACTATCTTGATCTCCAGGGTTTTTTTTTTAGCTGTTATAACCACTGAAGGCTTCCCAGGAGCCCAGACACCAGGGTGCATTCAATTCTTGGGCTTCTCTGTGTTAACACTACTGTCATTTGTAGGTTCCCCTGCAGAAAAGAGATTGTCTTCATTTTATAAATCATCATTTTCTGTGCTGTCCCAGAAGCCTTTCCAGTACCCATCACCAAGAAAAGTTTATTTCACCCCCTCCACCACTACCCGTTACTGTATCTGAGAGTATTTAATCAATATCATATTTGTATATGACATCTAATGCTCTTCATAGTTTTTATTTTTTCAACATTTCAAAAAAATCTTATGGACTAATTAGAAGTAAAGGGATCTGCTCATCTGCTGTTGTGTAGATTAGAAGTTTAAATGTTGCAATAAAAATCTAGCTGTGGCGCAGACAAACTCCACTAAAGACTATAGTAAGCCAGAAGAATATTTAATATATCAGAGTATAAATAATGCAGAACTATTTTAGGTCACCTTTTTGGCTGAGATGGCATAGCTGTTGTCCTATTACTCATCCTAGTTTGTTTCAGTGTTGCAAGGTTACACATCTCTCCCAGTAAACAATGACAAATGTAAAAACACATCTCTACAACACCATTTCCCTAGCCTATGTCTGTCTTGTGGGTGGATTCCTCCCTCAACTTTTGCATCGGTTGTTTTGAAGAGTTTTTTTTTTGACTTCAAGCAAGATTTTTTTGTATTTTTTTCCCCCCATCCCCTGGTGCTCCTGTAAGTCCACATTCTAGAGAGCCAAATGAACAGCGTACCTGTTTAAATTCTTACAGGATTTTCATTTTATGCAGAGCAGCAGGAGGAATGTTGTGCCTTTTCTGGTGCAGAGCTAAATTTCCCACCAGAACCCTATGTCTGCAAAGCGGACCTTCTCTCCCACTCAGTGGATCCTAAGGGAAATGAGCAAGAAATGTGGCAACTGCCTTCTTTCAGCTACAGGCAAGTATAGCAGGACATTTTTGTGACAACTACAGCGCTAAAAGACTGCACTTCACTTCCAGTCCAGTAAACGAGAGCTGCCAGGAGACTTTCAGCTGAGATACTGATACACACTGTTGCTTCCTTTCTCACCAATAGCACCTTCCAGGCATACATATGACCTCCAGGCAGCTGCAGAAATGGCTCAATTTACTGTTGTCTTGTAAATTTTGGAACCTTACCAAAAAAAGAACCAAGTGGAAATGCCAGAGGGAGTACAGGGTTTCTGTGCTGACCAAATTCTGCTTTCAGTGTGGCTTACCAGCCAATGCTAACCATTCTTTGCCTTAGATGACCCTTGAGTTGAAAAAAATGCAAGCACCTCTCTGATTTTCCCTAAAACTGGGCCTTTACCAGAATGTTAGATGTAAATGCTAGACTTTATTGCAGCCTGAACCCTGCACTTTTGCAGTCAGTGTGTATTGCACCAGAGTGAACCCTCAGTCTTAGCACTTGTGAACAGTAGGAAAGGCATGGGCTTGATCCAAACATCTAGCCTTACCCTCATCAGGTACTTAGAGCACCACTACCTTTTTCCCTTTAGCTGCCATGGCTATGTCTGCTGTGATTTACTATCATGCAAAATTCTCTTTGGTAACTTTAAGTTTTGATATGGTCATTCTCACAATAAAAGCTCAGGGTGGGCTGCATCAGTGAAGAGAGGGACAGAGGACTGTGAATAGACTGCTAAAGGCATCTCACTGGTATAGTATATAGTAAGTATATTGATATATAAACTTTGCAAACCACAGCAGGATTTGTAGGAATAAAATGGCATAGTCAGATCTAGTACACATCTATGATGTGTAGCATATAATTGGTTAATACAGATTTACCATCTTCGTTTATTGTTATTTATATTCCTGTAGCACTTCAGGACTCTGACACCTGATCCTGTTGATACCAGTACTGTACAAAGACAGTAGAAATATATAGTCCAAATTCCTGGACACTTTACCATCTCCATATGGGAGAGAGATTGGGGAACAAGGAGGCATTATGCAGGATCAAAACAAGGGATCTTGGCACAGCAGAATCTTAAGTACTGGTTTTGCTAGGCTTTGTAGTAAGTAATATCCTTAAAAAGAAGGGGAGGCATTTGAAAGAAAACTATATATTAGATTTATATGTGTTTCCATGGAGCTTTTCCTAAGTGAAGAGATGATGCAGGATTTTGTCTGAAAAGGCCTATTAGAGCTCAAATCCATGAGATGGAAGAGCCTGGAGTCACAAAATGTTGCAACTGAGGGTAAATGTTTTATGTGTGATGCCACAGAGAAGGGAATAGATAGACACAAAGCAGAATAGCATAAAAAAAATTATAGTCAAAATAACCACTGCAGCAATCTCTGACATAGCTAAGAAAGAGATAATTTGCTTGGTTACAGGAGAGGAAAGAAAGCTTGCAGTAATGCAGAAATAAGTACACACAGGGAAAGTTGCATTTTATGATGCCTGAGGATAAAGTTAAATATCACACCAAGTAATAGTTATTTTTTTCTGAAGCTTTCTTAAGCATTTTGTTCAGTTGCTAAATTTAAAATACAACTTAAAATACAATGAATTTCATCTTTCTTCTCTTGCTGTTTTCAAATAGCATGGGCTTGATGTCAAAAAGCCATTGCCTGTTGACATTTTTTTTCCCCTCAACTTAAGCCCATTCTTCCATTCATTTTTCTAAGCAACATCAGTCATCGTTTAGGCTTGTGTAACTGAGAAAATAATTATCTTACTAGTGTTTCACAAGTATATTTGTGAGTCAAATACCCACATACACTTCTTCCTATCAGGGAACCTCACTTTGGATTCTAGGCCTCAAAGAGGGTACTGAAGGAGGGCTTTCATGGACTATTGCTTACCAGCGTGAAGCATTCTAACTTAAGCCATCATCCTTTGTCCTGAACAGGAGCAACATGTTTAGAATTAAAGAAATAAAGAATGTCCTAAAGTTGTTTGCAGATAACACCAAGATATTTTCATACAGGACAGCAGATCATTGAACCCTAGAATCACAGAATGGTTTGGGTTGGAAGGGACCTTAAAGCCTATCTAGGTCCAGCCGCCCTGCCATGGGCAGGGACACCTTCCACTAGACCAGGTTGCTCCAAGCCTCATCCAGCCTGGCCTTGAACACTTCCAGGGATGGGGCATCCACAGCTTCCCTGGGCAACCTGTTCCAGTGCCTCACCACCCTCTCTGTGAAGAATCTTTTCCTGATATCCAATCTAAACCTCCCCACTTTCAACTTAAAACCTGCAACTCCTTCTCCTGTCACTACAGGCCCTTGTAAAAAGTCCCCCCCAGCTTCCTTGTAGCCGCTTCAGGTACTGGAAGGTGCTATAAGGTCTCCCCGGAGCCTTTTCTTCTCTGTGATAAACAGATTGACAGTCAAGGCGAATTCTCTCCAGTGTAAATGGCTGTAAGCTTCATGCTTCACGACTGTACTGCTCACAGGTTTTACACCACCATCAGAGATCTGAGGCCACTGTGGAGTCCAGTGTTTGTGGCTTTGCCAAACTGAAAGACTAAGGATGTGTCATATCTTTGTTTTCAGACTTCTTCCTTCTACTGAAGACTAATGCGCACCATTTCATACCAAGCAAGAAATACTGTGTATTCAGGATGCGGTTCATGTGCTTCATCTTCATCCTTGCAAACAGGAAATAGACACTGATCAGCTCATCAGCGGAGTCCCAGTCTTCTTGTTTTAGAGAAACCCATTTCTAAATCTGTGATCTTTAAGGGCTTCTCCTGGTTTAGTAGATAAATTCGTTCAGCCTGTACCTGCTTTCTGAAAAACAGAAAAATTCAGGTAGATCAGCTTTTAAAACTGGTGTTTGCTGACAAATCCTTGATCATAGAGTACTTGAGAGAAATCAGATTAATGGATGGCTAATTCTCTTATTACCTGTTTCCATTAAATGGAGCAAATGAACAATACAGTCAAACTTTAACTTTGGCTTGCCCAAGTTGTTTACACTGTATGTGTTAGAATAATTTCTGTCCAGATTTTTTAAGAGCTGTGTCTAGTGCTTCATTCATACGAAACTTTTCTATATTGATTATGAATTCTTCAGTTTTGAGAGCTGAATTGTTTGTTTTTCAAATTTGCCTGAAATCACTGAAAATCTGAATAGTTAGCATGAATTAATTAAAAGCTTTGGCCATTTTTTTCCTTTCTTGTGAAGTAGTCTTAAGTCAGACCTTTCAGTTCTGATGTACATAGTTAGGAAAATTTACTAACTAGCCCGAACTGATACTTCTTCATTCTTTGAAATTTGACACTTGCTTTTTCATCTTTTAATTTAACCACACCTTGAGGGGGCTGTTCAGTGGGGTGGCAGTTGATGGCTTTCAGATACATATATCTCTAGGTGAAGCAGTGGACTCATGAGGGAACATTATGAATATTCTTTCATTCTCTTTATCCTCAGATTTTGACATAGTGGAAGTCCTAAGTGCCCTTAAAATCAGCCTGCTTACAAAGCCAAAATACACTCCAATAACTCTGTAATGCAAGAGGCAGACAGGGTTCTGACTGAGGAGTTCAAATTCCAAATGGAATTAATTACTGTCCTGAGACTTGCAAATATATATACATTCTTGCCTTTTTTATTTCCTTTGTATGATATACAATTCCCTTGAAAGTCAAGCAAGAGCTTGAAGCAGTGATTTAGTTTATTATTTACTTCAAAACAGGATGAAAAGAATGATGTTGGGAATCATAAAATGCAGTAATCAAATATATGACGTTTTAGAGTTTTGTTCTCAAAAGAGCCCTTCTTGCAGTTGAGGTAATTATCGTGGTGCTTTTACTTAGCCTAAGTAATTTTAATAAGAAAGTAGCTGCTGCATTATGTATTATTGATCTAAGGAAAAAAACCTGAGCATATGAGCATGAATTCATTGAATTCATGTTACTGATTTTCATATGAATGAGGTTATTCAAAAAACATGGCAAATACGATGCTTATGATGTTACCATTTAAAAGTAACTGTACTACCTCTATTTAATTTCTGCAATTTGGAATAAATCTCACTTTATTAGTACTTTTAAGGATGCTGAGTTCTTTAGGGAAGCCATGTAGTAGTGCAGAGCACTGTAACATAAAGTATTAATTAGCATCATGTACTTTAACTGGAATTTCAGCCTTATTTCTCTAAGCTGTTAGTTGTTTAAAGAATGAGCAAAATTTGTTTTTCTTGGAGGAACTGTGAAATGTAAACATGCAGATAGTATAATATTTCTACCTTTTGCAGAAGCGCTAAAAGAGCTTATTCTCATATCCTCAGATCCTGTCATATCCCGTAAAACCAAGAGGGGTAACCCCTTCAAGGCCAGGCTGAACTGGATATCAGGAAGAAATTTTTCATGGAGAGGGTGGTGAGGCACTGGAACAGGTTGCCCAGAGAAGCTGTGGATGCCCCATCCCTGGAAGTGTTCAAGGCCAGGCTGGATGAGGCTTTCAGCAACCTGGTCTAGTGGAAGGTGTCCCTGCCCATGGCAGGGGGGTTGGGACTGGATGATCTTTAAGGTCTCTTCCAACCCAAACCATGCTGTGAATTTATGAATCTAGAATACCTTGCTGTGGCCGTACGCTGTTCTGATGATAAGGAAGATAGCAGTGCATACATGCCATAGACGTGGTTGTGAGCTTGCTGGTGACAGTATTCTGCTGCTGCAAGCAGTGTCTTTCACATGAAATGTAAAGCTGCTGTTTGTAATGGCATTTGGCCTTCATAACTGCTGAAGCTGCTGTTCATAACGGCGTTTGGCCTTCATAACTGCTGTAGCACTCTGAACAAGCATGAGAAATTTCAGCTCAAACCAAATTCTTTTTGTCTGTCACCATTCCTCTAGCCTTTTTCGAGGGGGCTGGGAAGGTTGATCTAATATTTCTCTCTCCTGGTAACTTGGCGTAAATAGCTGGTTTGTGCCACTTCTCCGGTGGCGTCTCTATTGATGATCTCGTTCCGTTTATTCTGGCTGTAAGCAGGCAGAACTGAAGTTGTGTCATTAAATCAGCATCTGGACCTGGCTATCCTGACATGCTGGGCAAAAAGATCTCTGCTTTTCTCTTCCTGTACTTGCTGTTTAAACATATTTATTTATTTGCCCACAGAGAGGTCTTCTGCGTATTAGCACTTCCCTCCTGCCCTCCATCACAGGAAGGAGACCCAGGGAGAGCTGTCTGTTTCCTGGGGGGGTAGGGCCTATGGCAGAGCATCTCCTGCCTAGTCCTGTCCTCAGGAGGCTCGGTGCATTTCTGATGTGTTCCCCCTTAAGCTGTATTGGCTGTCTTCCTCCTTTTCAACTCTTAGTGGGATCTGGAAAAGCAAAGGAACTTACATCCCTGTTTTGAGTCATCTGATGGAGAGAGCAGGACTTCAAGTGAATTTCTATGAACTAGTTGGCACACGGTTGGGGAGCAGAAGGAGGAGTAGAGGTAGAAAGCTTAATATTGAGGGCAGGAGAAAAGGAGGAAATGCAGCAAAATTACAAGGGACTCATTCCAAGGAATGTTGAGACCTGTTGGAGATAGAAGCTTTGATAGGTGAGAACTAATTGCAGAGAATTATGTGTTTGTGAGACAGCAGATGGAGTTGTGGGAACAATCTGTCAGGGGAATGGAGGGTTAATTGGGGACTTTCACAAAATTCATGGGGTTCCTCTGTAAATAAGCAGAGAGAGCATATTCTTTTTTTTTTTTTTTTTTTTTTGAGGACACTATGTGAATAAGGGTTTCCAGAAAGTTAATTTATTTTGCAGTCTCTATTAATGGAATTTGTATTTTGGAAGCTGGGTTCGGAAATTTCTTCTGGATTTTCTTGAGGCTAAGCAGTTATAGAGGTGGAGAATGGAGAGGGAGTAAATTAATGGGAGAAATACAGAAGGAGTGGAAGAAAGCTCTGCGAATGAAGATGTGGTAAGCTTCAGTGTGCAGCAAGATACTGCTTTGTACTGGAGGGTAACTGACACAAGTGTAGTAACAACAAGATTGCGGTGAACCTGCAGGTTATGCACAGCCTTGCATATTTAATGTGATTTATGTACTGTTTTAAAAAGAATCTGTAAAGATTTGTTTAAAAAAAAGAAGGGTAAGGCAGTAGAAGTTATTAATAGTGTAAAGTAAATGATACCTCTGCACGTGTATAATAGATGCTGCTTCTAATTACCTGGCTCCAGTCCCCTTGCCTTTCCTTCCCCCTAAAATAACATATAAATTTGTAATGATGATAAAGGCACTGTCGTTTCAAAGGGACAGGAACCTGCTGGCTTTGGCCAGTTGTGAACATGTATGTCTGTGTATATACATGCATATGCGTACATACACACAGCACAGATTAGAAAATCGATACGTTCTCCATCCAAGTTTTGAAGAAATGGTCTTGTGTTTTTATGCTATTTATAAGATAAGCAGAAATACTATAGGAAAAGGTTGTTGAAGGAATTAGAGAACAACAGGGAAGTGTACTAAAGTGATTAAATGCTAAATTTGTGATTATTTTTGGGCCCTACAGAAAATCCTAAGAAACTTTTTTTTTTGTATGCTAAATACTAATCTAATCTTATTTCCTTTTTAGCAATAGATGTAAACTTAAGACAGACATTAAGAACAGGATATCCTGCATTTATTTACTAATATTCTGGGTTTTAAAAGTTGTTTTGATCACCCCCTGTGTTTATGCACTAGAAATGGGATGTGTTCAAATTTTCAATCCCTGCGGGAAAAAAGCAGAACTTTTAAATGGTGCTGCTCACTAATTATTTTAATACCTTGACAGTTTACCAGCCTGTAATTACTGACTTTTTCTATTACTCTGAACTGAAATAGCTGTAGCGTGTTCACTGTATTTACCAGGGATGAATCACCTGATGCCTGCCATGCTTCTACAGCAAAGGAGAGACTTCCACTAAAAAACTCTGCAGAATGCAGTGGTAACATCTTGGGGGTTTGTTTTATTGTTTTCAGGGTGCTGGGTGCACTGCACTGGTGGTAGCTGTGGTGGCAAGGAAGTTAGAACTTACCAAAGCTGAAAAACATGTGCATAATTTCATGATGGACACCCAGCTAACTAAAAGAGTAAGTCACACTTTATATTCACAACTGAAAAGGAAATGTGTGTTAATTTATTTCTGCATTTGTTTCAAACAGTGTCCTGCTCCATTCTCCTACTGAAATTTTTTATGAGTGTGATTTTGCAAGGGGGAGGAATTGAATGCCTTGAGCTTTTCTCTGAGTTGAGGACAACTGCAAGTTCTTAGCAGATTTTGAGGATTTCGATATTATTCTATAGAGGGTCCTAGCAGCAGGAAGATAATTCCTATAAACAACAGTTAAATGTTGTGAAACTGAAGACTACTGTATTAAACTGAAGAATTTTCATGCAGCATATGAGAAAACATAATTTTTTTGTAGCTAAAACTGGTGAAATGACTGATATATACAGGAATTTCATGCTATGAAGGGCATTCTTAAGAAAAAGACATACTCATAGTTTGCCAGTGACAGTCTTTGCCGTTGCTTTGTGTACTCAACATGAGGTTCACTTAGCAGCACACAGTACTGAAGTGCCTTGAAAGATGTTTGTAGATAATATCTTCAGAAGAGATTATTAAAAAAAACTAAACCACTAGAAATCATTAGACTTTATTTAAAAATATTTCAAACTTTTCCTTATGAAATTTAATTTAACTTAGAATAACATCTTGGAAAATGAAAGATGCAGCAAACAAGGCAATGGAAATCCGTCATTGAAATAAAAAAGGTCAGTGTTGAGGGAACAAGAAAATGAGCAGGAGCTACACAGTCCTCTCAACTTGTTTAATGTTCGTTATTAAGAAGAGCCAATACAGAGCGGAAGGTCCTTACACTCACATCAGGAACGCAGCAGAGTTTGTCCTTATGGATGGGTGGAGAGGGATGCTGATGCCTGAGCTGAAACTCACGCGCTGCGTTACCAGGACACGTCAGCACACCGCTCTGGTTGGGCTCGGTCCCTCGTGTTTGTGCTGGTCACCACCAGCAGCCTGTGTCTCCCTAGGCAGTCATGAAGAAAGACCAAGGAGGTGTGGGAAGGCAGTTCTGATGTAGGTGTAAAGGGTGTCTGACTTGAGGTGTCGATCTGAGCTTGTTGGTTTACACTCCTCTTATAGGGAGTTAAGGTCATGTTGATATTAGGCCACAGGCAACAGTTTGCCCTTTCCTGACACAGGCACTTTTCTAGTGTAATCTGACATCTGAGCTCAAAATATCTTTCAGGAGGGAAAAAGGTTTTTGTGAAGATTGGCCAGATTTCGAGTCTGGTGTTCATTTGTGTCTTTTAGAGTTCATTTTATTCAGCTATTCTTCATATAAATGTAAATATCAGCCTAATACTGTATCCAGGTGGTGATTTGGTAGCTTCCAAGTCATGAAACTCAAAGCACATGAAAAGCCAACCCAGCAAACAAATCTGAGATGCACATCAGGTCACAGGTCGGTTAGGCGGGTGCTGGAGAGGTTTCCTCGCAGCCTGAAGATAGCCATACCTTGTGGAAAGGCAAAGACTAGACAGAGGTTGTGAGGAGGTTGCTAAAATCTTTCTGTGCTTCCACTGAAGTCAGGACCAAGGCTCTCCAACACTTCTACAGGCAGAAGATGGGGACCTCTTGCTGGGAAGAACTGCTCTGTGACATTCCTGCAGTGCCTTTACCTAGACATTGACTAATCTCTGACACTGCAGTGATTAGCATCATGAGAAGTTGGAGGGAGAGAAAATGAATAAGGATGGTTTTCCTTTGCAAGTGACCTAGACATTCTGTGATTAACTGACATCGCACTGAAATTCTTTGTTTTTTTTCAAGCAGTCTTGAAAATTTTGGAGGGCTAAGAAGGAACTGTAGGAACTCTTTCCTACCTTTAACATCTTATAGAAAGCCTCATTTAAAAAAAAAAAAAAAAGTACCTTTGAAGTAGAACATGCGCCACAGTAATTGACAAGATATCCTCCTTTGGAGAATACTGAAAAAGAAACCGGAATAGACAAACAAACAAAAGTATGTTCAAGCAGCTCTGGAAGTTTAGGAGACTGTTAAATTGCTAAGAGAATTAAGAGGTACTAGCCATGGAACAAGAAAGAGAGAAATTTTATCATCCTATTAAATACATTTAGTTAAATACCATACAGAAAATGCATTAGTATTTCCTCACTCTAATTTTTATTGCCATAAACACCAAACAGTATTAACTCTTTAGATAGAGACAAATGATGCCGTGATGGCAAGAGAGTTGGTCCCAATGTCATGTTTATAAGTGGTACAGAAATTGCTCAGCTCACCCTTGGTCCCGTTATTGCTTTCTGCCCTCAGTGCTGCAGCTTCTTGATGTGCTTACTTCCCACAGTTAGGCAGGGTCTTAAGTGCTTTAGAAAGAGATTATGCCGGAAAACATGACCTAGTGCTACTTTCGTCAGCTCGGTGTTTCTCTTTTGTTGAACAGGTGAAAAATGCAGCGGCCAATGTACTCAGGGAAACATGGTTAATTTATAAAAACACAAAGCTGGTTAAAAAGATAGACCATGCGAAAGTAAGGAAACATCAACGCAAATTCTTGCAAGCTATTCATCAGTAAGTACTGTTTTGCTTTGGTTTTCCTCTCCATGTGTTCCCCTCCTCGTTTCCCTCTCCCTCATAGTCACCCTCTGTCCCTGTGTCCCATCCTGCCCCCTCCCTTCTCTCCCTTTCCCCTTTCTTTCCCACTTCATTGGTCTTGAGGTTGACTTTATTCTAGGGTAAGACAAAGATAAGGTTTTCCTGTATTACCTGTTTACAAAAAAATAGAAAAGCATTCTTGCTGTGTATGTCTAATAGGGGGTAAATCAAACTTGTTTATACCATTTTACAAGTTTCCCAGGCTTCTTGACATTTTTTGTCTTTTGCCACTGAGACTATCCTTTGATGTTACTTATTTCCTTACAGGTAGTAAGATACAAGCTACAATAGAAGAAAATGAAATAGGTTTAATTTGTAGTAGATGTTTGAGTAATTTAAAATCAGAAAGGCATGATAGAAGAAAGCCTATCAGTATGTAGTGTTTAATGAAAAGAATGTGCATCAAGTGCCATTTCACAGCCCAGCGGCAATTAGTTGCCTTTCTCCACCATATATTCTCAGTGCATAAAATCAAATGTTAGTATGTCAGCTATGACCCCTGACATCCATTCTAGAAAATGGAAATATGTGCCAACAGTCATTGTGTGACCTTTGAGCACCTCTGGCATGATTCATATGAGTTCCTCCCCTCTACTGAAATCTTAAGGGGTTGAAAACAAGCCTGAGAACTGTAACCAGTAGTAGGATTAAGCTGAATTATGGTATCGTCAGACTATAGTATTTATCTAAAATTTGTAATTCATATTTATCATAAAGCACATCAAAACCAGCAGAACTGGACTGTCATTCAATTAGACATCCTTGGTCTATGTGGGAGAAAAAAAAATACTTTTGTCCCCAGAAACCACATTCTTGAGGAATGGTCAGAACCCATACCACTATTTGCTCTGTTAGTGTCCCCCTCCAGCCTGAGGCAGTTATTTGTACAGCCTGTGAAATTAGTTTCCATGCCATACCGGGGAGATGTAGATAAATTAAGTATATTGAATTCTGAACTGATGTTGTGATAATTTCTGAGTGTGGCTCCTTTGAGCCAACCTGTGAGGAGATCCGAGGGAAGCATCCATCATTAAAAGAACACCTGTGTGTCATCCTTCAGGAAAGACAGGAAGGAAAGGCCATTTCCTATTAGTAGATTCTGGTAAATAACAGTCGGTATTTCTCTGCTTCATAGCAGTGTTTTAAAGCGATGGGTAGCTAAGCTTATGGTGTGAAGTATTCTATAAACCTTAATTATTATATTTAGCAAACTTCCAGGATTAAAAGTTACTGTGCTATAGCAGAAATACTTGAAGGAATAAAAAGACAACAAAAGTCAAGCCATTTTTAGGCAGATACAAAGTGTATTTTCCCAGTTTGGTCAGCCTGTTTAGCTTAAAGGATTGGGAGGCAGAAAGGAGTGGCAGAGGTTCTGGGATAGAGGATCTCATTCCCTGTGCATCACTGGCTGGACTTGAATCCTTGATTGCAAAGGTTATTCCTTAACATTTTAACTTTGCTATTTATTGTGTGTGTGTGTGTTTCTGTGTGTGTGTGTGTCTGTCTGTGAGTGCACACACAAGTTCAGAGAAAAATTTAAAAAGTACAGCAGGCTCGATCTGCAGCTTTATATGTCGTTTAAGCCCAGAAGAGCTTCACAAGATGTAAAGTGTTGTTCTGCACCTGCCTTAAAAGTTCATTAATCAGGTGGGGTGAAGAAGGTGGCAGCAGTAACTTTTTCCTATCTGTGCCAGCCAGACTTTGAACAGCTATGTTAATAATGCATTTCCCTCTGTCGTTTAGCACTTTGCATTCCTTTCCCTAAATTTTGTATTTAAGGACAAAAAAAAAAAAAAAAGGTAATTTTCTCAATATGCCATGGATGAAAACATTGGTCTAGCAGTTTGCTTTCTTCCAGCTGTAGCAGAGTAGATGAGTGAGAATTATTTTTAATCCATTTGCATCTTGGAACTTTTCTCAAGTGACTCATGGTAGTATATAGCTCCTTTCCATCTTTCTGCATTCTTAGGTTTTTATTGGTCCCCCTCCTTCACCTTTCCAACCATTTCCAGCTACAGAAATAAAAGGAATGAGATTTTCAGGGCCACTTTTGTACAAGAAACCAGAGCAGATCATGATAAAAGCCTCAAATTCACGGTCACAGCTCTAAAACTGCCTTCAGCTGCTCTGGGTCTTTCTTGCACGCTAAATAAAATGGTGAAATCATCACTCGAAATGATACTATTAAAAGGCATTTTATATATTGTATGAATAAGAAAATCTACAGATGACAGTTAATGGGAAGGTTTGAAGCTATTGCAGGTTCCTTCATCATGCATGCACGTGAGTTAGACTCCACCGCAGGCAGTTACTGATTGACAGAAGTAGCAACTGCCTGCGACTTCCCACCTGCTGAATCGAGCCCACTGTGCTCATTTGGTTGTTTCAGTATATTTTACAGTTTGTTTTCTTTTGTTTTGTCTTTTTATTTCAACAAAATGAAAATAGAGCTCGGAAGTAAGTTGTATAAGCTGTTCCTTTCTAAATTTGCAGAATTTACCACTGTCTGCATGCAAAAAATAGAGTCTTTATTTGTGAACTTCAGTGGTCTGATTGCTGCCATGGAAACGCGATCCAGAATCATGATCTTTTGCTGTGATAAGTGAAGTTCATAAAATCAAGATGTTTCATATTTTCTCTTAATGAATTTAGGAACGAAAGTCTGACAGCTTTCTTTAAATCCGGCTGCTGCAGCTAAAAACTTGCCATCACCAAGAGATTACTTTAGTCCGTTGTAGGTATTGGGTTGGTTATCATGAGGAATTATCATGTTGGTGTCAGCTAGGACTTGCATTGCTACAGTAACAATGGTTTTCTTGGAATTTTAAAATTAAAATACTAACTGGCAAACTGATGAGTCAGTGAATGTTAAGAAAAGCAGAAAACACATGTTCTGCAAATTAACTGAGAAATGCTCACCAAAACACTAGGGTTTTCATTCTCCAGTCAAGTCTTTACATGCTTACCTTGGGGTAATTACTGTGTTCTGAGACTGTAATGCTGTAACTCCATACTTGGGAGACTCCTCCATATTTTTCACTTTAGAATAGCTCCAGCTTATAGCAGGCAACATTCCAACAGTCTGCATTTATGCTGTGCTCTGAAGGAAGCCTCCAAGGGAAGAATGGTATATGGTGTGCCAGTAACAGGACACTGGAATGTCAGTTTTATGTGAATAATTGATTTCTACCTTAACAGAGTTATTTCCAGATGTTCTAAAAAATATTTCGCTCTTTATGACTTACTTCTCATGGTGATGAGCCTAGATATGAACGGAAATGCTTGGTAACTAAAGAGCTGAACAGAAATGTCCCGATTTTGGAATATCTCCAAGAAAGCTTTCTTTAAACTAGCTTTTTCTAAGTAACACCATCCCTGAGCAACAGGCAGAGTATGCATTGACAACCCACCTGGCACAGATTGCTGCCAAACTTATTTTGATTTGACAGCTAACCAAATGGTTAGCTTGGTTGGCCCTTGACGTACTAATAGACTGCACGGTATCTTATCACACATTGTTTATAAATTGACACGTTGTTTTTGAAAAAATGTATTTCCTGCTTAGAACAGCCACCAGAACAATAATTGAAAGTCCAAGTATTTCTCTGTTGGGAAATGTTGAAAAAATTACTTGCCCTTAAGGAAGAAATTGCTCTTTTGTGCAAATAGCATCTACAGACCACTCCTCTAGTAGTTAATCTGAAGAATATGGGCTTAGTTTCAGGGAACACATAAGTAAAGTCGTATATAATTTTCAGGAAATGTGCATAACTAATAATAGTGCAGATAGGTAGTCATCAAAGAGAAAAATACAGCCTTGCTGCTTCTTTCATAGGTTTTCAGTACTGTAGTCTAAATAGTGAATTGAAAAGGAGTGTCTGATATAGTGTAAAACATAATCGTATTTAGAGTCACAGATTATGTAAGGAAATCGAATATATTGGCAAGTATGTTGGTTATTTAGCTGCTGGTCAGATGCAAGTTCTGTTTAAAGTAACGAGAAACTCACTTATCACTGTATTTCCATCAGGTTCAAACACCTGCTAACCCAATCCATTTCCGACAGAACAGGGCTAATACCTGTATCTAGTCATGTAGGCATGGGAAGATGCTTGATTGACACAACATTAATGACAGAAAACAGTTGTTCTATGTTTCTTCCTATATCTACTTGTCATGATACTGAGGCTTTGAGGAATGTTTTGGCTTTCCTTCATATAGTCTGGATAAACTGTTATCTCCCTTTTTGAATTCAACTTCAGCCATGGCAAATGGTATTCTCAAGGACATCACATTTCCTTGCTCTTTCCTTTTTTGCGGTGTTGAAGAAGCATGCTTCTCATTGTAGCAGGCACATGACCAATTCTGACTTTACACAAAGTACTCAAGGCATCGTCCATGCAGTTATTTGCTCTTGTAAGTTTTGTGCATGCTTTTTATAAATCCTAATATGACCACATACACAAAAAGATCTGACTTAAAATTCCACTTTTTAGATTAAGAAGTGTAAAAATGGAACAAAGGAAATTGAATGATCAAGCAAATACTTTGGTGGACCTGGCAAAGGTTAGTAGGCAATTACTATTGTTTTAACATTCATCCTTTTAAAATGAAGAGTTTGTAAATGAAGATGTTATGGAGTATACACGCAGATATTGTTAACAAATTTGTTATTCGTAGAAAATGAAAATATTTGTGTGTTTTGTAGTAACACCTGCTGAATGAAACGTATTGTTTTTGACTCTCACCAAAGTTTGAATGCACCATTATTATTATTTTTTTTTTTTTTTGTACATTTGAAAAAGATTTCACAATTGAGAGGCTGATCCTGAGAGCTCCTGAAGTGACTGCAGTGGTCATGGTAAATGCTGAACTGTGAGTGAGCTGTAGTAGTGTAGTGCTGCAGGGTGAAGACATTTCCCATCCGGTGATAGTGACTGTGCCGTCAGGGACCGTAGTGCATAGGCTGTCACACAGACTGGAATTAGACTTTCTGTTATCTTCTGCAGCAGTGACTTTGAACAAGTAAATTTGGGTCTGCATTTAAGATTTTGTATTGAATAATAGCTCCCCACTTTGCCAATATATCATAAGACTTTATTAATTTTTTTTAAAGCCATTTGATATGAAGTAAAAAGGCTATTCAGTTGCAAAATGCTTGTCTATTGTTGCTGGGATTTTTCATTAATATAAAACAATAATTTGAGAGTTAGCGGGCTGAGCTGTCAGCATTCCAGGTTTCACATTAGACCTCAGTATTTAACAGCTGCTTTGGTCTTAATTTAAGGCTGTATTAGATGCATTAATGGGCTTTTCCTAAGATTTTCTTGTACACCTCTTCATGTATGTCTAAACCCTCCTCGAGTGCATCAAAATGAAGATTAGATTCTTCAATGTTCACTCGCCTTTTGGTTTAAAAAACCACCTGACAACTCCAGTTGCTGAAAATACATTTCAGTCTAATGCTTCTGGCAACTGATAAGGACTTTTGAGATACTATTTAATGTACAGTACTTTGCTTTCAAGAGTTATGCTAGCATCTTGAAACAAGGGGCAGAGAAATGGGTTATCAACAGTCTTCTGATACTGAGGTGCTTTATACTTCAGGCAGTCAGTCATTCAATTAATTTTCATTCCCTTTGGATGGTTTATAAACTTCAACCAGACTGTCTACTGAATTACATCCAGTTTTGACTCTTGTTTAGGTCTAATCTGAAGTCTCAGTCTATCAGAGGGAGAAATTCAGTCATTATTTTTAACCAGTTCCAAGCTTCTATAAAATAAAACATTTCAAACTACATTTTTGCTGACCACTATGGCATTTTAAAGTACACGTTATACACTTGCTGTAACCAAACACTGTTTTGTAGAGGGCAGATAGATTGGGGAATGAAGAAGTAGAGAGGAATAGAATTGAATTTTTACTCCTTGCAGTACATTTCATTAAAAAACAGTCCACCAAACTACTCTTACGGCAGCCAGATCAAGAAAAAATGATCAGTTTAAGGAGAAAGCATATGAACATTTATGTTCTGCATGGAAGAATGAGTGCATTTAAAACTAGAGGAAATAGAGAAGAATCCAGGATGGATCACGGCTTTGGAGCCTTCAGTGTCCTGATGACTTACACAGCTGACTGTTCACAAAGCTTAGCGTGGTGCATTTCTGAGCACCTGAGGTTCAAATAAAGAGTTCTGGTCTTCTGTCTAATTCATTTAGACCTTGACCTGTAAAGTGCTACTCAAAATATGTTACGTTTCTGCTCAACAGATTTAGTAGAAAATTTATTCTGAATCTACATGGAAAATTATTTTACAAGACTAGATGTTGTTATAGTATTCATATCCTTTTGTGAAGTGCAACAACACTTACAAACCCTTGTAGACTTGTGCTGCTTGTTACACTATTTGTAAGGTCTCACTAAACCTTTGTTTGCGTCCTTCTACTTTCAGACTCAAAACATCATGTATGACATGATTTCTGACTTAAATGAAAGAAGTGAGGATTTTGAGAAGAGAATTGTTACTCTGGAAACTAAACTGGAGACGTTAATTGGTAGCATTCAAGCTCTACCTGGACTCATTAGCCAGACAATCAGCCAGCAACAGAGGGATTTCCTCGAGGCTCAGATACAAAATTATGATAAGCATGTTGCCTACAGTGCTGAACGATCACGATCTTTGTCAAGAAGAAGGAGATCATCCTCCACAGCGCCACCAACTTCATCAGAGAGTAGCTAGAAGAGAATAAGTTAACCACAAAATAAAGACTTTTTGCCATCATATGGTCAATATTTTAGCTTTTATTGTAAAGCCCTATGGTTCTAACCAGTGTTATCTGGGTTCTGATGTCAGAATCCTGAAACCTGAACACGTTTTAGGCCAAAATGAGTGAAAACTCTTCTTTTCCCCCCCCCCACTCCTCTCAGATGCACAGTGAATGCACCTATTATTGCTATACTAGATTGTTCCTCCTGTTATTTCACTAACTTTTTATTCATGCACTTCAAACAAACTTTACTACTACAGTATATAACATAATAAAAAGGTTAATTTCTGCACATAGTTGCTTGGTTAGTTGGACTTAACCACTAAAAAAAGCTCATAATCATAAGGCCTAATTATAAACTTATAAGAAACAAAATTGAAGCTTTATAATTATTTCTCAGTATGAAAACTAATTCTCTAACCTTTGCTTGCAGTGGAGGGGGAAAAGAATCCATATTCATCTAACAGTGTGCTGTATATGTATAGTCATTTTAAAAGGTCACTGACAGCTTCGATTTCTGAAGTGATTAATTAAAAATATAGTTTATCCTAGAAAACAAGTTACGAAGTACGCTATGGGTTTTTTAAATCTTCTTAGGGCTTTTGTTTAACATGCGTTTGTACACACACACATAGATAATATATATACATGTTTACTTATGTATATACAATTATTTATGCAATGCCCATGGCGAAGATCTTTTAAACTGACTATTTGTAAAGCTACTGGCATGCAAAATGCACAGGTGAAGTCCTGTTCATTTATTCAGAGTCTCATAATTATGCCAAGTAAGTGTGTCCAGACAGAAGCATTTCTTTCAAGCTGGAACTCTCCCATTTTTGAAGTGTTAGGTTGCTACTTGCTCCGCTCCCTTTTTTTTTGTGTTAATGTTTCTGGAGTGAATGACTGACAGAGAGAGTTATGGTTTACACACTGTGTGATGGCAGCACAGGTTCTGCCTGCGTTACATTTGGGCCGTGCCCGTGGCTTCTGCTAGGTTGTCAAGCTTAGCAAGACGCTTTTAGGAACATTTCCAAAAACTATTATAAAAAATGCCTGCTGCGGATTCGAGTTACAGCAGTGGGGTATCTGTGGTACTAGACTCATGAACAAATAATAGAATCTCCTGCTTTCCTTTAAAAAACCTCACAAAGCATCATGTACATGTTTATGAAAGGCTGACTTCCCTCCTTGGTTTATATTCCAAATCCTTTTGTTCATATTCCAAAGTAGCAAAACTAGGTAAGCTTCAATACTCAGCACCTGCAACTTGCATTCACAGTTCCTAACTCTAAACAGGAAACTATTTGAATTTAGGAAATGTTTTGTAGTACTTGCTATTTATGAAAGATACTGGTCTCACCATCCCACCCCCTCCCCCGTGAAGTGACAGACGAGGGTGACGTTATAGCTACGTATAACAAGTAGGCATGTTTCTGGGGAGTGCTACGTCCACTAACAGACGTGAGTTCTGGTCAGTAGCAGCAGGAAGGGAAGATAGTAATGCAGGATGTCAGGGCAGAGCCGTGCCTTACGAGACAGAAGAGATGTTCTCCCCAGCACCCGAAACTCCCCAAACAAAATACATGGTGAGAAAGAAAAAAAAAAAAAAAAAAAAGAGAGCAGACATTTTAGACCTATTTAAAATAAAGTGTTTGCTTTTTTTGGGGATACAAAATATATAACTGATGAATAGTTACATCCAGAGGCATTGCTTGTTTATGGAAAAGAGTTTCTCCAACTTTATGTCCTTGAAAAAGATGGTGACTTTGCAGTGTTTTCCTCCTAGATGAGCAGGACAGTTGCAAGCCCTTGGAGTGCCTTGTTTACAGACTGTGGTATTTTGTGACTGGAAAGAATAAGTGGTATGCACAGTATTTGCAGCTCTGCTTTTGTTTTTATGAAGTCATTTCCAAAGGAAAAGATGGATATTATGGTGTTAATACTGTGCTAGCCCAATCCTAAAATAGATGAGATTTTGAGTGGTCATGAGGCCACTCAATCCTGCTTTACACTGCTGGCAGGATTAGAAGTAGTGATTAATAACATTGGGATTTAATAGTCAAGTTTCAGAATACTTTTTTTGAAAACATTTGTTTGTCCCTTCTCCCATTTCTTTCTGTTTAATTTAAAATATTTTTTCCCATCATTCAATGTGAAATAGGCTTTCTGTAGGTTGAATATATTCCTTTTTGTCCTGTGAGTTTGAACTAGATCTTTCATTGTTTATGACATCTTTTCTGTATTTGTAAGACCTGTTTTCTCCTCTGGATTGTACAACTGGGTTTTTAAAGAACTGTAGCTCCATATGGAAGATTCTGGCTAACCTGTCAGAATTAAGTTTGGATTAAGATCTAGCTATAAGTATTGAGTTGATCTATTCTGATGTGAAGGAGCAACTGTGATCTTTGACCTCTCATTTCTTTTACACAGTGGGACTCAGAAGCCTGAACCCTGAAAGGTACTTGCAGCAGCTTTTTGCAAGCAGGTCTCTAAGATGTACCGGGACTGTCCTCATCAGAAGGATTGTGTAACAATCTGAGAACTTCTTTTGGGTTCCTTTCTTTGTCTTTAAAGCAATCAGCAAATGACGACACTATGGAATACTCCACTACAAATATCTGCATTTTTGGTAATGATGACTATTTTCTTCTAATGCCTGGTTTTGAAAAGCACTTAAGTGCCACATGGGGATATAGTCCATTAAAAGACATATAAAAGCTTATGTTCAAGAGAGCACATAGTCGTATGGGTTTTACTTTCCTTCTCCTTATAAAGAAAACTCCTAATCTTTCCTTTTGTGAGTTTTGTAGTAGCACAAATTCCATTACCGATTTATTTCCAAAACTTAAGTTCCTTCACAGTGTTCAGTGTATGAGCTCACCAAAAGGAAAAACGTAGCATTCTGAAAGATCTCTGAAACTGCTTGTGTTGTTCAATGTAGACGTTACTTTGAAAGATTTACAAATTACAAGGAATCTTTCAGAAAGCTTTTGACATATTTACCAACTTACAGTTGAAAAGATTCATGCACCTCATAGCTATTCAACTTCTCCTTTTTACTGCATTCCAGACACTTATTCCATTTATCAGTTACTCTGGAGTCTTGTTGCTAATCCCTAAATTTTTAATGACACTTAGTGAAGATATCTTGCCTCTGAGGACTGAAATGCAAGATCACAAATAGGCCTATTCACCATAATTAAACCTAAGTACGTTGATTTAAATAGTATTTTTTTAGTGACATTAAAGTTTTTGCGGGATCAGAATAACACATTCACAGATATTACACTTATAAATATGCTGACTAGATGGATATGGTGGCCTTCTACGATGGGGTCATGACGTTGGTGGATAAAGGACAGGCAGCTGATGTCATCTGCCTGGACTTGTGCAAAGCCTTCAACACCATCCTGCATGACAGCCTTGTCTCATTGGAGAGACATGGACTTGACGGATG
>NW_010234793.1:0-6864 GCF_000690775.1 Eurypyga helias
CGTCGGCAAACTTGCTGAGGGTGCGGAAATCCCTGGGATAAACTCCAGTCAGGAAAACTTGACTAAACACAAAACAGCAGCCCAGAACAGAGCGTGCCAGCAGCCTCGCACACCGACCAGCACCCTGGTTCCTCTGCCCAGGCTAGCAGCTCGGCCACGCGAGCGCACCGCCTTTGCACGGCAGGTGCTGAACCACCCCAGCACAGACCTACCTGCCCGCGCTTCTCTGAACACCCATCTCCAAACCCTCATCTACCAGTTAAAATATAGCTCACAAAAACAAAACCAAGTCACTTTTCTGGCAGCTATCAACACCCTTTGAGGCCCACACAAACAACAGCTACTGAACCTTCACTTTCCTTTCTAGTTTTATGGATGGAGTATCTTTCATTATGAAATTTCAGTAAACAAGAGAAGCTTCTTCCTTCATCCACTTTTTTGCCTTTTTTCTTGGTAGCCCTGCTGCAGCCAAGACAGGGTGCGACTGATCACAGTTGACAGAGGATTTGCTGTTGAGTTTATTTTATTAGTAGTCTGTTTATTTCAAGTTAAAATACACTTGGAACTTGAAGCCTTCAGTCCAACTTTGGAGCCTGCTCTGGCCTGACACTTAAGTCTACGGGGTATGTTCAAACCAGATCATATTGCTGCTGTCAGGTCCTCCTGAACATGAGAATCAGAGTAATACTTAGGCAAAATAACTGCAGGAACTGAAGCTGGAACAAATTTGACACAAAGCTAGACTTTTTTTTAAGGGTGTCTGCAAGCCATATATATCACTTAACTTTGGTTCTGTTATTAAAGAGGAAAAAAAGAGAAATCCATGAAGGGCTAGACATGTAGCTGACTCCCAAAGTAGTTTCACACTTCATCGTAAGCACTGAAGATTCCTACATGGTGCACACAGAGCCGTTTCCCCAAAGAGCTCACCATCCCATCTCATCCACAAATGCCCTGGCACCTTTAGTGTCACCCAAATAATCCCAATATCCTATGACTTCAGTCTCATTCCTGCCATGAAGGACACGGTAAGAAAGCCAGAAGCAAACAAAGGTGAGTGCTGTTTCAGCCTTTGGAAAGGCATTTGCTAACTACCTCCTTTTAGCACACGGCTTTGATTTGTCAGTAAGAAAACACTAACAGGATTATGTTGCTCTGCTAGAACTGTATCAGCACAAACTACAGAATATCTAGGATTCTGTTCAGCAAACATGTCTAAATAGCTTGTGTACCAGCTAGAAGTTACTTAAAACAGAGCTTACAATTAAGTCTTCAGCTATCCTTTTTTATTGCTGTAGTACCAACTTAATTGAACCCATGCATATTGCAAGCAGATGGGAGGGATCCAAAGCCAGTGGGCACATAAGAACTTTTTATGCCTGTGACCCTTCACTTTTTTTTCGGTCTTCTTTTTCTTTCTGTACCCTTAAAAGCAAAGTGTAGAGTTTCACCTAGGGCTCTGAGTCAAGCAGCATTTACTCAGTCTCTCACTTAGGATAATCCTAAAAAAACTCCTCCTTATTAAACTGCTGTGAAGTAATTTTCTCTTTGGAGCCTCCTGCTGCCTTGTCAATCTCTTCCCTAATTGAGAAACGTACATTATCCAGAACTGCCCTGACTTGCAGAATGCTGAAGAATTGTCTTAAACACTAAGCCATTAACAAGATCTTGCTATACTAATGTGTCATCAGAATTGCTTCAACAGCCCTTGGGACTCCTCCCCATCATGTTTGCTGTCACAGCTCTCGTTTTCTTCCTTAAATGATATTGAGACATACACATGCCTACAGTACATGCTATCGCCATTGTATTTAGCCTCTTCTCCTTGGGCAGTTCTTGAAACAAAGAAGCAAGAACAATACCTGCTGTTGTAATGAATTGCCCCTGTAGAAGTTGGTGCAAAACTAGAAACCAGTATGTAGGCACAGGTCTACATCTGACTCAAGTCACCTTCTCCGGGTTACCCAATACTGAGCTGTGCTAATACCCACGAGCTGAAGATTTCTTCCCATTACTTCAGGGATGGCTGTTCAGGTACAGGCAACGATGGATGTGCTTGGAGACTAAGCCACAAATTTGTTAAAGGCAAAGCAAAAAAAGAGCAAAGAAGCGGAGATTAAGAAAAGAAAATCTTTATAATTTGGTTTTGGATTTATGTTCATCTCTAGGGGATGAAAGACAACTCAAAAAGAAAACACAGCTATAAAATCAGTTTTTGAACACAGTTCTACAAAGCTAGCACTAAGACAAAGAGAAATTTAATTACCTTATTCCTATTGTAAAGAATCAAATTAACAACATGGCCATGATGGGGCAAAATATTGCCAGGTTATCATTCGTCTGTAGGAAGAAAGAGACACAAAGATATGGAAGTGGATGTGACCTTGAGCACAGTTCTTGTCTATAAATCACAAAAGGGAAGGTTGTGGTAAGGAATAGTAGGATGAGAATAAAAAAAATAAAAAAAAAAAAATCAGGCTGAGAGAGTTGGGCTTGTTCAGCCTGGAGAAGAGAAGGCTCCAGGGGAGACCTTATTGCCCCTTCCAGTGCCTGAAAGGGCTACAAGGAAGCTGGGGGGGACTTTTTACAAGGGTCTGTAGTGACAGGACAAGGGGTAATGGGTTTAAATAGAAAGTGGGGAGGTTTAGATTGGATATCAGGAAGGAAGCCTTCCTGGAGAGGGTGGGGAGGCACTGGAACAGGTTTCCCAGAGAAGCTGTGGATGCCCCATCCCTGGAAGTGTCCAAGGCCAGGCTGGATGAGGCTTGGAGCAACCTGGTCTAGTGGAAGGTGTCCCTGCCCATGGCAGGGTGGTTGGAACTAGATGGTCTTTAAGGCCCCTTCCAACCCAAACCATTCTGTGATTCTATGAAAATACTGCAGAATAGACCGTGGAGTATTTGCCTATGCAGGCCGAGGCTGCCATGAATGACAAAGTTCTAAATACAGCAAAGTGGAGGGAGAAAAAAAATTAAAAAATAAAGAATTGTGTCATTCTCATGCCTGCCTTTACCCTCCAGAAAGGAATCAGAAAAATTTGAGGTTACAGCAACAAAAAGGAATGACAATGTCTGAACTGCTAGACAGCAGAAATGAACAGCTCTTCAATACTAGCCCAGTGGACTCTGCAGTCTCATGGATCCAGAACTCTTCCTGCCACAGAGGGCCATGTCACAGTCACCCTACAGAGACACCAGAATCAGGGAATACAGGGCAAAGACACCATGCAAGCAGCTACCAGCATGTGACAGACACCCCCCATGACCTGTTGCATTGCATCGCTCCTGTCCACACTGTGCCAAGGTGCACTAGACCATCACCAGCAAGAACAGCATTGCCCCCGGCAGTGCCAGCTCCAGTACTCAGAGAGGGCTTATTCTTGCAGATCCAATTTCCCTCCTGCACCTAAAATGTCCCAGCAACAAAGACTAGCAGCAATCACAGATGGCATCGCCAGCAAGCCTGGATCTTCATCCCCTGCAGGAAGCAGAGCAAGGCACAGACCATGCTTAGGTATCCTGTAACCCTCGATACTACAGATAGGTAGTGCACATAGTGGTGGGACACAGTCTTTCTGTAACCAGCAACCTTCCACTGAAAACACCGAGTACAGTGCTTCAACATTCTTACTAATTAACCAGAACACAGCATTGTAAGGATTCTTTTCTTCTTTTAAATATAAAAGGACCACCCCCACCCTAGTGCCAATACTTTCACGCATTTACACAAAACCAGAAGGACACGTACATATGGAATGCTTAGCTATAACAGGGCTGCAATAACAACACAGCAACATCTTTGTGCTGAGCATACGGGTGACATCCCCGCAGACAGGCAGGGCTCTTGTGATGTTCCACCCTTCCTGCTTGCTGAGACTGGGTGGGCCAGAACCCAGTCTGGGTTGCTAAAAAAGAAGGCTGGTACAGGGAGCCAGGCTTACATAGCATTTGGGTGGGGAGATGGAATCAAACTGTGCGAATGACAACAAAGTTTCTCGCTGTGTCTACCTACTACAAACAGTCTGGGTACCTCCCTTGTGGGGAGGTGAGGCTCTCTGAGCCTCCATATCTCCCAAATCATCTCTGATGTGCATAGACACTGCCAGGCAGCACATGCTCAGGGAACCAAGCTAGCACACTCCAGCACAGAGCAACTACAAGGGGAATTTTGGCAATGACAAGCCAGCTCCTGTGCTGAACCTGCGCAGGGACGAGTCAGCAAGATCATTTCTGAAACCATCTAAGCAAGGTTCAAGACCTTGGTAAAATAGTCCTCCAGCATTTACAAGGACAACAGCTCTGAACAAAATGGGCAGAAGCCATCCCTCGCTTCTCTGCTCCAGGTTGACGGGGGAGCAGAGCTGGTCAGAGCAGATAGCCAAGGGCCTGCTGCAGCTGCAGACATTAAGCCATGTTCTCCATTGACAGTATGCGCAGAGTGAAAAACATTGAACCCACCCTCTCTTTTGGGGACACAGCCCTCAGTTATCTGCTCATAAGCTAGTATCCTAAAGATCTTAAAGGGATGACAGACATAACTGTATGGCCTCAAAACAGTTACTGCAAGTAAGGACAGAGGAGAAAAACATCAGCTCTGAAAGCTGTCATAGCCCAACATGAGAGTACACCGAGGCTGAAATGGGTCCTAGGTATTTGGAAACAAATCAGGACTTAATTCAGAAGTCAGTCAAGTAACAAATACAATAGTATACGATCGCGTGAAGCACAAGATCAAACACTTGTAGACTAAATGACTCCTAAATTCTGAAAGATCACCCACTGCAAAAGGGGAAATACTTGACTATGCTGTAGGCTGTGATTCAGTCATCAGAAGGGAAAAGACAAATCCAGTCTTGCAGATCATAGAACCACTGAATGGTTTGGGTTGGAAGGGACGTTAAAGGCCATCTAGTTCCAACCACCCTGCCATGGGCAGGGACACCTTCCACTAGACCAGGTTGCTCCAAGCCTCATCCAGCCTGGCCTTGGACACTTCCAGGGATGGGGCATCCACAGCTTCTCTGGGCAACCTGTCCCACTGCCTCCCCACCCTCTCCGGGAATAACTTCTTCCTGATACCTAATCTAAACCTCTCCACTTTCAATTTAAACCCGTTACCCTTTGTCCTGTCACTACAGACCCTTGTAAAAAGTCCCCCCCAGCTTCCTTGTAGCCCCTTCAGGCACGGGAAGGTGCAATAAGGTCTCCCCGGAGCCTTCTCTTCTCCAGGCTGAACAAGCCCAACTCTCTCAGCCTGTCCCCATGGCAGAGGGGCTCCAGCCCTCTGAGCATCTCTGTGGCCTCCTCTGGACTTTCTCCAACCAGTCGATATCCTTCTTAGGTTGGGGGCCCCAGAGCTGGATGCATAAGTGCAGGGGGGCACGGGCGGTATGTGGTGTGTGTCTCACAAGAGCAGAGAACAGGGGCAGAATCCCCTCCCTTGCCCTGCTGGCCACACTTCTCCTGTTATAGCCCAGGATCCGGTTGGCTTTCTGGGCTGCCAGCGCACACGGCCGGCTCATGTCCAGCTTTTCACCCCCCAGTACCCCAAGTCCTTCTCCTCAGGACTGTTCTCCATCCAGTCTCCACCCAGCCTGTACTTATGCTTGGGATTGCTACTCCCAGAGAGATGAGCTACTCAGACAGAAGTAGTATGCCATGCACAGCAACACATGCTCCCTCTGGAGCATCATGTACAATTTTACTGCCACAGACAAATTACACCTAGAGCAGACATGAATTGTGTTGTGAAGAGAATGAAAGCAACTGAAACCTATTCTTAACAAAAGGGTAAAAACTAGACAAGACAGAGCTCAAAGTCTGGTTTAGAAGGACAAGAGCTAGAAAATCAAAATCTGCTTGGGCTGTTATTCCACTACAAGACTTGGCTGGAATTAGAAACCGCTGCAGTCTTGTAAACACCAGGTCACCCAGTGGAGTAACAGTCACAAAACCACATGGCAAGCCATGCATTTTTCCTGGAAACAGCCATACTTTGGCATTGCACCTGATGCAATCACGTTGTTAATGACACTAAGTGCTCTTCTGTATGGCATTACTCACATTCTGAAAGACAAAAGTTTTCAATGGCAAGGGAAAAACACTCTCCTTGTCTGGTTTCAGGGGATTAGAGGGAGGAGAGTATCCTACTGGTCAGCCTGGATGGTAGCCCATCCTTAAGTAGTCAGCTCCCTCTTGACTTGTCCTTTTTTCCCCAAAAACCTCTCCAGACTTGAGTGGAGGAAGAAAAGGAAAGAGAGGAAAAGGACTACATTCAGAAGGGAACAGAAACGAATACATGATGTTTAAAAAAACCTGACTGTATGGCTTCTAATTATGTAAACTATCTTCCAGCACACAGGCAGCTTGAAGCCACAGGGCAGGAAGAAATCACTCCATATAAACCTGTCTCAGCTCATCAAGCAGTTTTCATTGCTGGGCGATAGACAGAAGTACTCTGAGCTTTGCCAGACTAACTACTTTCCTCTTTTCAGAAGAGGAAAACATGCACAAAGAGTGACTTTTCACCTCTCACCTGTAGGCTGCCTCTCGAAAATGCTGGCTTCCTGTAGGATAGCCCACAGAACAAGTGATTTTTGATGTACAGTGATCTCAGTCTATCACTTAACCTCACCACCAGCCGATCAACAGGAACATCAGTGAAGCCCTCTCTCAGAAGCTTTTATGCACTGAGTTTGAGTCTCAGGGTGAATGTAAAGAATTTGTCAGGGTCAGTGCATAATATTCATTAAAAACTACTCTTGCACCCATTCTAGAAGAAACGCTTTGTAAGAGCAAGTGTTGCAAGGCATGTTCTAGCCAAGAGCATTCATGACTCTGTCATGTAGTTGCTAATAAAAACAGG
>NW_010234793.1:6876-13843 GCF_000690775.1 Eurypyga helias
CCACACTGAATGATATTTCGTAAAGACAGCTGATGTTTTTTCCAACTTGAAGGCAAAGGCAGGAGATGCCCTCTGTGCTTGATTCAAAGCAGCTCTAACACAGGTGTTAGCACCAACAGAATGCAAAAGCCTAGAAGTTTGCATGGTTTTTAAATCCAGGAGTCAGTAAGACTCACTCACACTGACATAGTCCACAAAACAAACGCTTTGCAACGACGGTGACTCTACAAGGGTTTGGTAGTTGACTTTGCACAGACTAGTGCTCATCCATGGTAAACACTGTTGTTGTTCAAATACTCAAGAACTTCCCCAGGCCAAACCCTTGGGTTGTGCTTGGCAACCCTAAACCCTAAGCTGGAGATGAGGAACATGTATTCAAGATGTTTAGCCATACATGGCATTCCCACAGGAGTCAACAGGACGTCAGTTTTGGAGAAAGAGAAGTCTTCAATAAAAAATATATACATATATATAGCTTTTCAAATATATCTTAACTCAAGTTGTCTCTGCCACCAGCAAGACCAGAACGAGTGCTAATCCATTTGAATAGGAAAACAGAAGTTTCCAACATCTCTGGCCACAGAGGGAGGGAGAAACTCTTACTATGAGCCATACTTCAAACACAGACACAGTCATGGTAAAACTACTAGCAGTTGACACTCAGGTATCAACTCTTCCCCCAGCTGCCCCTGTAGCCTAGCAGTCAGGTGCTGCTGAACTGGCTCTTCTGCCTCTTTCTTCAAGGAGCAACCAGTAGGCAGCTCTGTGCTGACTCCTGCACCATGCACAGGCTCCGACTGCGGCTCAGGAAGGGTGAGTGTCTGCCCAAATCCTACATGCCAGACCCAAAGAGGACATCTCAGATACCCCAAGGAGTCTGTGTTAGAAGCCAATATGACAACTGAATCAAACCCAAAAGACACTGCTCTTTCCAGGGCAGGGACAGGGATCTCTGTTACACTGGCAGTGTAATGCACTTCAAATATTCTCCCCGAATGTTCAACACAGCTGGGGGAAAATTGATACCCAGACATCATCAGGTAGAAGAGTGCTGTTCATACCTTAAATAATCCAGGATCTTTATGTGGAGAGCAACCTGTGGGGGACACTGCTAAAGTCATTCTGGCTTAAATTTGCACTAAAACCAAAAGCGTCCGCCTGGTAGGCATTTAAGTGCATATTTTATTCATCTACACAAACAGCTCCAAGGATTTTTGAAAGCAGCAGCTAGCTCTGTGCCTGGCACCTTTGAGAGCCCTGTGTTTGAACACACCAGCTAGCCTTTCAAAGCCACCCATCTTGCTGCTGGCAGTTAGGATTGCAAGGGACAAGTGTGGTGAGGTGGGCCTGTGTGGAGCTGAGGCTAGGGACAGACGACTAGTAACAGTCAAGTCACCACACGTTAGCTACCTACCAATTATTGCTGAACTGCAGTAACTAGTCAACTGCCAACGCAGGGTGACATGAGCTTACTTCCAGCTGATTTATAACAACATGTTAAGCTAATATAATCTTTCTTGGTGCTGTGATGGGACAAAAACAAGCATGCAGCCAACATGACTCAGTTGAGCTGTACCGTGCTGAACAAAGGTTGCCCCTTTTTCCGGCATCCCCAACGATCCTTCCTGTAAGACTGGGGTGCGGCATCTTCACAACATTACCAGTAGTTCACTACTAACCTCCTTCCCCTATCCCAAAGGAAAATACACCCCAAAAAAATTAGAAGAGAACCTAAGAAACCTGTTAACCATACATCTTTTCTTCCCTTCCTCTCCTCTCCACATCCTGTATCTTCATGGTCATCCTCACAAATAGCCCCAGGACTAGTTTACTTAAATTGTATGTAACCTCTCCTAATTAATGTTGGAAAGAAGGTGGAGCTGCTGTTGTAAGAGCAAGAGGCAGTCTGTCACTAGCCACAAGATTTAAGATAAAAACCTAACAGGCAGAATTCTCCCACACACTCTACCAAGCCCTGACAAAAATCTAAATATAATCAGTTCAAGGAAATGTAAGCTCATGTTACCCTACTCCAAGTGTCATGTTTGCCAGTAACATGGAAAACTTAATTGTGTGAGGAGTGACGACTCATTTATATAATTTAACTTACTAGGTCTTCATTAGACATTTCTAACCGTTAGGTAAAGCACCCTGATTTGTTCCAACCATAACCCATGACTGAATAGCATAAGGTACACTGTTTTATATTACATATAAAGGACTCCACTTTCCTGTCTTGAAGGCCAGTCTTCCTCGATCTTCCCTCCACCACCACCTCCGGTGACAACTACACTTCCTTCCTCTGTAGGTTGCAGGTTTTAAAGTGACAGCTTGATTACCCACTACATTCAGTGGCAACTCCGTGATGGAGAGGACTAACTGCTACTGCCTGAACCTACATCTGAGAGAGGGGTCAAGAAATAGCCCCCTGAAAATGAAATAAAAGATCAAAATATACTTTGGTTGAAAGGTGCTTCACTAGGACCTTGATTCTGCCTGCCTAAAACTTCATACGGAAAGGAAAATCAGAATCAGCTCACTGCTTGCAATGACATGTTCCTAAGGCATGATATATTATACCTATACATAATTAATAACAAAGGGCATTTTATTTCTTTTCATTTTTTCATCCTTTTAAAAGCAAGCCAAGTCAAACAGTGCAAATCTGTCATGAACAGGAAGCCACTTGGCTCCAGCTGGGAAAGCACCAGAGCTTATTCTTGCTAGAGTGTATATCCCCAACACCTGAACCAGTCTCTGACTGAAAGTGGCTCTACCTGCCAGGACCCCTGTGAACTGTTACTGAACAGTTGGAACAGGGAGACAATCTGTCTGGAGCCCAGAGATACATACTGTGGAGAGCTAGGCAATTCATATTCAGCTGCTGCATCCTATCAATAAACTAATTCTTTCAAAGCTGTTGGTTCTCCCCCTTATTTGCATGCTCTGCTTCCTGGGATAAATCTCCTTAGTGCTCCCAAACGGTGTTGCAGTATCCCTGTTCCCAATACCCACAATTTAACTGGGAGAGTTTTAACTTTGAGCTCCTTCTTGTGACAGCTTAGCAACATTATGCAGGGCTGTCCATGCTGAGCATGCGCCAAGCATTCACCAACTGCTTCCCAGCTCCACATGAAGGGAGAAAGGACAGGGAAACCAAGGAGAGCAAGCGTAATACCTGCACCCTCTCCAGTCTTGCTTCCAACCCCATACATGTTTAACGACCTGCCTGTCCCCAACGCACAACAGAAATGGCAAGGCCTAGCATAGGAACACAGGCAAGCTTTGCCACTTCTTTATGGCTTTGACCTGTCCTCAGCCCCTCTAACTGGGTAATTAAACCCCAAACCCACACAACAGCTCTGCAATGGACTAAGAAACGTCGCATTTGCTACTGACCCAGCTCACACTGCTGCCCAGTCACAGCTTAGAGTGGGAAGAATTGTTCCTTCTCCTTGGTGTGAGCATCTTATGCATAAGGTACAGATGCTTTCAGATAAGCAAAAAACCAGTTTAGACATACTATCCATCTCATCTGCACCTAGATTAATATATTAACTTCTTCCTTCCCAACACAGACATAAGGCAGTTTCCTTGCTCACATTCTCCAGTGCCACACCAGCCACGCTCTAGTGGGAAGAATTGTTCCTTCTCCTTGGTGTGAGCATCTTATGCATAAGGTACAGATGCTTTCAGATAAGCAAAAAACCAGTTTAGACATACTATCCATCTCATCTGCACCTAGATTAATATATTAACTTCTTCCTTCCCAACACAGACATAAGGCAGTTTCCTTGCTCACATTCTCCAGTGCCACACCAGCCACGCTCTTACTCTGGCACATGGACTTCCACCACTCATTCCTTCCACACCCTTATGAAGCAACCAAGGATGTCCATGGCCATCTTTTGCAGTAATTTTCCACAGCAAGGATGCTGCAAAAGTGGCTGAAAGGTTAAATCAACCTTTGATTCTTCCTGACAAAGGAAAGAAACAACAAAAAGACGGTGCTGGAGGCAGACCACTCCACCCCTGTGAAGACTTTTCCAGATGACAGTGACCATACAGACAGAGCATGTATCCATGTGTGTTCAGAACTTTTTCTAGGTAGCTACTAGTACCTAAACCAAACCATCTTGAAACCAACCACAGTGGCTCAACCCAAAGGAGAAGAGAAGCAGATCCATAGCACCACTGCAGGTTAACTGTTGGGTTTATTCCCCTCAGCCTCTCGGGCAGCCCTGGCAGCCCCCACTGAGCTCAGCTGGTCAGACATCTTCCAGAATGCAGCTTAACCAATGTAATGCTACCTGCAGGATGTCTGCCACACATCCGGTCCCGTGAGTGGCAGTAGCGTGGGCGTGTTGGACCTATTCTTAGTCTCTCCCATCAGGTCTCGACAACTAAACGACTTAAGCGTTTGACAGAAATATAAAGGTGGTTTAAGGTCATCATGCTGGACGCCTCGACCAAGTTTATTGTCTTAAAAATTAACTCTGTCCTGACTAAAACCAGCACAGTGCCAAAATGCTTTAGAAACAAGGGAAGAAAGAAACAACGTAAGAGCAGAGAAAAGGAGTCTATTAAGAACCAAGCATGCTTCCAAAACAGCAGGGACCATGAGTGTGATCATTTTAATTAGTCTGTACTTTCAGATATCTGCCAACATTTCTAAGCACCTGTAGGGTGAAGCTTGCTCTGACTTTCTCAAGAAAAAAAACAAGTACCTCCTCTCAGATTTTTCTCCTTAGAACTGCATGACACAGGTAGAGATACCACACTGGAGACGAGTTTGGGAAGTTTCACACTAAGTCCATCACATCATAAACGGCACTGATCTAGACAAGACTGTTTAGTATCTGGCCTTTCCGCAGACCACTGAATGGGTTGCTTCAACCTATTGCAGTATGTGCAGCTACAGACGTGCCTTGTCCAGGGTAAGGCTGGCATTCCCACCAGGATGTCAGTCTCAAAACAAGGTCAGGATGGAAACATTGTCAACTGTGTACACAGCCTAACAATCTCATTCCTACCATCATTCAGAAGAGCTAGTAAGGATCAAAGGATTATTACTATCATTCTCATTTTTAACCCTCGTGCTCCAAAATGAACAGAGCCAATATGAATTCCCACTGTAACACTAGCTGTGTGGAAAAGAGGAAAACAGCTTGTCTGCTCTTTCAAGTCCTTCAATCTTTCTACAGGGTCATTACAGTGACAAAATCACACTCACTGGCTTTAAGTGGCTGAACTGTTTAGATTGAGTTTACCTCCAACATGTTACTGGTATTAAGAGCAGACAGGTAAATAAATCACATCCTACACTGGATTCTAGCAATTGGAAAATTATCAGACAAAGCAAATGCTACAGGCATTTAGTGAAATTAAAAGTAATGAGTTTACAGCGGGTTTTTACACATTATACAATTACTACCTTGCTGCAGGACATGAATGTGACAAACAGCTTTGTAATATTTATGAAAAATACAAAGCAGTTGACTATCCAGCTTTAAATAACAGGCCAGTTCTGGGCTGACATCACTCCTACTTGTAACTGGAGGGAATGTGCATCCAGCTGTGGTAACACTGCAGAAGTCCTCACTTAGCATGCTGCAAAGCAATCAGCAAATGGGTCATAAAAACAAGGACCTCCCCAAGGACTTAACCTCCTGCACAACTGGCATTGGCCACTAAGAGACAAGCTACCACGTTAGCTAAACCTGGACCACTAAGGTACAACGTCTCTGGCCTACTCAGTTGGCATGGAGAGGACTGCATTACGAAGCTGGAGAGGAAAAGAGAAAGAACAAGGAACAAGCATATCTGCCACAGCATTACTCCCCAGATGACCTGATCATCTGACAATCTCTACTCATAGACTTTGGGTTAGCTTGATAGCTAGGTCCTTAGCCCCTTTGTTAGCAAGGTTATTAGCAGTAGGCCAGGTTCCTTTGTTAGTGGGTTGGGGGTCAGCTGATTTTCTCCTTGCTCCCAGGCTCTGTGCTGCTCAGGACCTGATTGTGTGTCAGTCAGCAGGTGGTGAGCTATTGTATCCTATGTTCTATTTTCTATTATTTTAATTACTTATTAGTAGTATTGTTAGTATTAGTATCACTGTAATTTTTGTTTTTATTATTAAATAGTTCTTACCTCAACTTTATGAGCTTACCTTGTCTTTTCCTCCAACGCTCCTGCACTGGGGGAGGAGGGGGGCAAGGGACTGTGTGGTACTTAACTGCCATGTAAGGTTAAACCACAACATATAGGAAAAAAAGTCTTCCACAATCACACTTCCAGTGTATTTACCCTCAATAGTTCGATGCTACCTCACATTAATGAAAGGGAGATGGTATTTACACCCCTACTGAGAGAAGGCTGGAATTTGAACTCAGGTCTTCTAGACACCAGGGAACCCTCATGAACGAGGTGATCACTGACACCACCGACCAAAAGCCAGTCGGATAAAGATCCGTACAAACCCAACTTCCTCGGCCTCACTGCACACAGCTAGTGCTTTGAGAAGCTAGCAAAAATGCTGACCATGGCTCTGTGGGCAGTGCTAGCCATTTAGCTAGCCAGCAGGAGCTGGGACAGGCATCGAAATCCAAAAATTAAGCAAAAGCCCCTAGTCTGTTAATCCACTGATAGTGCCCAGCTTCTCATTCAGAAGAAAGCCAAGTCCTACTCTTCCGTAAAATAGCAGAAGGGAAAGCCATCACAAAGCACCGTTCAGGTTTCAAGGAGCCAGTCTGTGCATCCCAGGAGAGCTGGGGCTGCCAAGCAGCCTGCCCGCACCCCGACTGCTGCCATCTGTAGCAGGTCTCACCTGCAGGAACAGCTTCCCCAGCTGCATCTGTCTAGGTATCTCGAGGAGCAAGCTCTGCAGAACTTTAAGAGACTTTTCAACTCAAAAACACAATAAAATTTGTCTAGTAAAACCTAGAACCTAAGTTAAGTTTTTCAGCAG
>NW_010234793.1:13874-23827 GCF_000690775.1 Eurypyga helias
CTATGCAAAACACCACAGAAATAAAACAGATTATACACAGGTCTCTCCTAAGAGACTTCTCTTCCGCAGCTTGAATTCTGGTCACTCTAGTGGGTTTCTGCATTGTAGCAAACCCTGTACAACCCCTCCCTCACCCAAGGAAGTTGCTCTTTTGATCACAAGAGGTTTGGTCACCTGCTCCCCAGCTCTATAGCACCTCTCTATCAGCAGCAGGCTCCCAGGGCTCTGGCATCGCTTTTGCCACTTATCAATCAAGCAGAAATTACGTCCTGACTGAAATTACGTCCATCACCAACAGTGATGCACACTGAAGCAATCCACAACCAAATGCATTAAGACACTTTTAAAATCAACACACCTTTTGTAATAGGGACCAAGCCATATATTCACAACCCACGTCATCTACGTTGCCCTGATACTGCCCATATTTGTGTACACAATCTAACATTTAAGAATTTTAAATTCAAATTAAACTACCTGGATACGATGTGGTCTGCTTGGTAACACAGGGCCTGAAACCAGCACCTCTCACCAACAATCCCATAAGCACTGCAAGATGGCTGAGCCACAAAACAGTGCCCACGTCCTCGCCCACAGAAAAAGAGCAGCTGAGAACCAAGGGGTCCCCAAAAACTAGAAATTCCTATTCCAAAGAGAGACAGCTGTCACCCAGCTTTCCTAGTCGAGGAAACCACATTGATCAGGAACCAAGTCTGAGGGCTCCTAGCTTCCTCAGTATCACCATCTCCTTGTCAGAGTTGAGACTAGGAAATAGTGACTTGAGCAAAATATCCTGCTGTCACATCTCAAAATGACAGGTATTCCAGAATAACTGGAATTGATTAAGTTGAAGTGAGTAGATACTGAATTTTTTTAATGCTTTTGCCCTACTGAACAGCTTAAGAAAAAAAATGGTTTATGTTTGTTATAAGAGATTAAGATTGAAGTAATCACGTGTTCTCAGAATGACCTTGAACAAAAAATAACCCCAAACTTTTTTTTTCCCCCAAAGCAAAGTTATTTTTGGTGTTCTTTGGATTGTCAAGTTTTTATCTAATATATCCACATTTGAAGCAACTATAATACCCAACAAAGCCATCATTAAGATAATTAACCTATCACATACACATAATTAATATTTCTACTTCAAGACTCTCAGGAAGAACATGTTGTTACATGATACAAATTTAAGAGAACTTCAAAAGTAGCAGTTAGTAGGCTATAAAATAAAATAGGAGGCAATTAAATCAGTTTAACTCCTTGCAGAGACTACAGTCACAGAAGAGTATACATGGTCTGGTTGGGATGGAGTTAATTTTCTTCACCGCAGCCCATATGATGCTGTGTTTTGGATTTGTGACCAACAGAGCATTGATAACACATCAATAGTTTAGCTATGGCCTGAGCCATCAGCTGGTGCACGATTAGTTGCTAGCCAGGGTCAGCTCCCCCAAGAGTCACACAAAACAGGGTTATCCCAGATAAACCAAGGAACTGGGAGTCATATAGGTCAGATTAAAGAAAATTTAGGATGACTTACAGCACTGGAAAGACAAAAAAAAACAGGTGAATTGAAAATTTACTGTAACAGCTAGGAATTTCAAGAGCAGAGAACAAAAAGAGAACATAGTTTTTCCATTACAACCAGCTAGCTGGTTTCTGAGCTACCAGGACAATGATAAACAGATAAAGTCAGTGCAGTGACACTGCCTATTTCTACACCTGCTTTCACTTTAGGAGATGTGGAACAGAAGATCCTCAGGTTTATGTTAACTGTTTTCAGGAAAATGCAAGGTAGTTCTATAAAAACAAGAGCCAAAACTCAAAGTATCAAAACCCACAAATATGCTCATTTGGATCCCTGAGGATCCAAATGCCTCAGGGGTCCAAGACCTGCAAAAGCGACCTAAAAAAAAGAAACATTAAATCCACATCAGAAACAAGCAGACAAGTGGAGCTTGTGACCCAGTGGTGCTGACAAACTCAAAAAAAAAAAAAACCTGCAGATTAAATTAGACCTATGTATTATGACTCATCTGAATAATTGCCCAGAAAGCTGTGCCTGAAAAAAACATCTCAGCGTGCAAGAATTTCTACGCCTAGGTCAGAGAAGGTGAGCTGTACTTAGCTTCCTGGCAGTGCAGCAGAACTGGTCAGTCCCTTGCAGAGAAAGCCAGGAGGCAGAGGAAGAGCAGAAAGGAGACAGAACAAACGGCAGTTTGCAGTACTGCTGCAGAAGTACGTTAGTCCAACAACCAACAGATAGAGAAGCAAGGCTGCAAAGGATAGGCAGAGTTTCATATTCCTCAACATAAAGCTGTATGAAGAAGTTTGATGAGTAGATTCTCCCAGAGAACATCTGAGAGGCCAAGTCAAATTCTTAAGCTTTCCTGGAGTGAACTACTACAGCCTGCATCTCAAATCTCTTCTATTCCTTTTCACTACCTGCTCCCACAATAACTCCTCTCTGGGACAAACCCTGTGATGGCACAGGAGTTGCCTAAAGTCCCCCCAGTAGCGCTGACACATGCTGTCTCCCTGAAAATCGCTGCCTTCCAGCAAGGCTTCCCCAGAGGAACAGGCCCCAACAGCAGCCAGCAGCAGGACTGTCATTAGACTACCCAGCAGGAGCACTCTACTGCAAACACACCGTACAAGGAGGGGGTCATCCACAGTGCACTCTGGTTTACAGCGGTGGGGGTTTTTTGGAGGGAGGTGGGAGAGAAATATGTGTAACTGGGGGGAAACTTAAAGACTCCAAAAGCCCTTTGGGACATAATTTAAAGTATTATTGGTTTCAATTATTCTAGAGGGCACTTCTCAGCCCATGTATATGTCCATCTCAAACAAAAGACATTTCTGAATCAAATTCATCGACAATTTCCTGAGAAGGATGAACAATTTCTTTGAGCTTCAACTTTTTCAGTGCTATACCTGCTACACAAGATCAAGGCTTCAAACACATGCAATCCTGTCAATATTGCTTCTGATCACTGATATGGAGTCTACATCCTTCCACCATTACACCACTTGTCCACTGTAGACAAGGCACTTCCTAGTAATTTAGCTTCATTCCTTTAACATTTATGGTGAGGCAAAGCACTAAAGTATGAATACTACTTCTAAAAATCACAGGCAACAGAATACCCACCCTTATGGTATCTCAGCACTTAATTGTCCAACCTGTTCTTCCAAGCTTCAGTTACAGATATTCAAAAGCTTCTATAAATAAACAATCAGTGTCACTTAAACTAGAGTTGATCACACCTGTGGTAGAGGAGGAATCAGAAGACCCATCACCAATATCCTTTCAGCCCCAGCTTCTATAACAGCTCTACTGATTATCTGTGAAACCTCATAATTTTGCTGTCTGACTCACGATTCTAAGCACCCGATGAGGGCACCACAGGTAACCATTCGATAAACAAGCAGTCACAGAGACAAATTTAAAAAAAACCAACTTAAAATAATTGAAAGGGGACACACAACGAGCAAGTTTAAACTCCAACCCTATGAAGCACAAGTATTTCAGCAGCCCTAGAAACAGAAAAGCATTGTGGTTTAAAAATAGGGTGTGATACCAGATAACAGCAGTGATTCACCTGGAAGACAAGGAGAGTACAAAAGCAAGAGACAAGCCAAAACCTGCGCTATAATGACAACACACAGAGTCATAGCCTTAACAGCTCCTTTGGTGCTGGAATGAGAGGTTAAGAACAGGGCAACCTGGCTTTCATGAGAACAGATCATAGGAAAAACTATATCCATCACAGAAGCAAAAGCCACCACAAACACAAATGGCTATTACCAGCTTATCTACCAACAGTGATGCACACTGAAGCAATCCACAACCAAATGCATTAAGACACTTTTAAAATCAACACAGCTTTTGTAATAGGAACCAAGACATTTATTCACAACCCAGAGTCTGACCATAAAGACTGCAGGTGCACAGAGAGAACAATATTGGGAGCAAAGGAATTTCCTGCCACGGTAGAATGTGCTTATGTGTCTCAACTTGACCCTTATCCACATGCTTATATGTGCAGAATGAACAGTAACTCCTTACCTAACTGCTAATGTCTATTTGTATACTGCCCCTTTTTTATGAACGACGTAACATTTGGCCCCATTCTGCTGGGGTTGGTTTGTGGGGGTCAGGAGATGGATACATACATAACCTCTACCTCAAAACCACAGATACCCATGATAAACATGTGTACAATTATGAGACAGATTGCACTTTTTCTTAGCTGCTTCCTGCTCTTTAACCTCCCTCAGGTATTTCTTTTAGTAGTCTAAACCTCTGAGTAGCTGCTACTTTGACCCTGGTTTCTTAAAGAAAGCCTGTTAATGCAGACAGTGTCCATCAACAAACTCAAGAGGCTCTGAAATTCAAAGAGCTTAAAGGCAGGGGATGTGGAGTAGGGTTGGAAGGAAAAGAGGCTACTACCCCTACCAAGAAAGGCATCCATGCTCACACCCTGTTAGACACCAGAAACTCTGCTAAAGACACATGGGTAGCTGGTTTTGCTCTGGTTAGGCTTTCCAAAGAACTACTTATTAACAGAAATGCCTCTACAAACTCACCAAACACAAGCTCATCTTTAGAGAAAGAAGGATTTTCCTGCAACATTACCCCAGTGATTATATTGAGTCTTTAATCAGACCTCCAACCCTGAGCAGCTCTCCGCAGCCAGAAACAGAGCAAGAGACGTTCAGAACAGGCAGCACACCGAAGGCCTCACGGTACTTGGCTGCAAGAGCGAGAGCTGGAAAAGGTGACCTTTACAGTCTGGTACCTAAGCAGCACACCCTGCTGCAGCTCTTCCAATTCCCGTTTGAAAGACTATACTCTCAGAAAAGAAAACCCTCTGCATTTCTTCCTCAGACAGGACAGAAAACTTGCAATGTGTTCTCTCCATTGTTCTTGGAAGCTATCTATCCATCACGTACAGCTTTAAACTAGGCTGTTGCCAGTGGGTGTGAACACTTACTGCATGCAGTGCACTGGACACTATTTTTGTGACCAAAAAAATTCCTTGGTTCTCATCAGGGTGCTATCCATCTATTTCAGGATAAGTTAAGGTAGGGCTATCTAGCTAATGATAGGGTCTATCATAGTACCATGTAGACACCTAGACTTGTCAAGCCTGTTCTTGAAAGCCCTGTCTCATTGGGCTAGACAGTTTGTACCACATCATAATTGTTCACACGCTTCCAGTGAGGTGACAGCTAAGAAGAGAGCTGTACTTTTCAGCAACTATAAATCACAGCAGAGGGGAGTGAGTAGAGAATACCAAATACATTCCTCAGCCCTTCAGTGCAGCACAGCATATAAACTGAGCTCCTAGTATGGGGCTCACTGGCAATAAAGAGCTAACTATAACACAATTCAGCCAGGAGCTAAGGCCATGCCTAACTTCAAGTATCTGGTTAGGACCTTGTGGCTTCTGTGAGGCTCAGGCAGGAGCTCTCTTGTTCTGTAAATGCCCAGCTGAACTCAGGCCAAGCAAATGCAGATGTTAAAAACAGATCTGAGAATTAGATCCATGTGTTGACCTTAATTTCCATCTCACACCCTCTCTTCTTTCCCAGGAAAATAGACACAGCACAAGCAACAAAAATTTACCACTTGAAGCATCACCCAGAACAAATCCTGCCATCTCCAGACAAGGTCTAGCCAGGCCAAGCAGCACTTTCATGCCAGTGACCTAGAGTGGACCCTGTATTTCCTTTCCTCTACCATAACCACTGTACACCACTTCCCCGCAGCAAAGAAAATAAAATAGTTCACATTAGTTTGGGATCAAAACACGCACCAAACACAAGATGCTGCCACCTCCTGGTAGGGGACTGACCCAGAAAACCCACAAAGCTGGACCAGGTGCATCTAAACACTTACTGCTGCCCCATTGGACAATCGCCTTTTCTCCCATGTGCACCCTGACTCTTGAAAAGCCATAATGAAATGGCTTATGATTATGAAATGCAGATTCTTTAGGTCTCTCTGTAAAACCAGAATCAATGGGACCACCCGAGAAACTCAGCTTTGTCCCAGCTTGCTTGTCACTGAAGTGACTATTCAACCCTCCAGGGTCAGTCTGTCTCAAAACAAGCACTTCCAAGAGCACTTTTCGAGTTTTACTTATTCAGAAAAATCTTACTCTCCTTGAAATCCAGTGCAAACAAGTAGATATCACCCTTAACACTATCAGCATGAGAATCTCATTACCTAAGGGGAGAAGGGGGGAGGAGGAAGAAGCTCGAGGGGAAAAAAAAAAACAAAACAGCCAACAAACAGGAACAGGGATGGGGGAAAAGCAGCTAAACCTCTATCGTAGGTGAAATGGAGGAAAAACTTATTGGCTTCCAAGAACGTAAGTTTCCCTTTTTCACACACACACCCCTCCCCCATTTTATTAACTTACTAATTAAAAATGGATTTTTGGAGTAATACGTATAGGGAGTTTCCTTTTTACACTGCAGTAACTCTGTGAGCCAATAAAGCTCAGTGGCCTGAAGTACCTGGCCTTGGCACACACTCGCCCAGAACAGTCGTTACCGTGTAAACAGGAAGCACGCTGCTGCCAATGCACTGAGGCGCAGGAACAAGAAGCATGTGTAAGTTGTACTTCTGCACCAACACCTCCTGCAACTTACTGCAAGTGCAAATCAGAAATCAAATCGAATACAATTCATACTTTATGGCTATCTATGCCAACAAGTGTTTGCCAGCACTCCCTGCAACGATCTTTAAAAATCAATTGGTTTTTAAACTGCAAACATCCTCCACGGGCTACCATAGCCAAAATACTTCCAGGCATCGCATGGTGGCTTTAGAAAGGCTTTTAAGCAGATTAGAGCAAGGTGGAGGAAGTTGATAGAACCTACAACTTACCACTGCAGGGTTGTAAAGGGGATGACAAGGGTTATACGCGTACATTCGGAAAGGTATCCGACTTGATGGAAGTCATACCCGCGGCAACACCAGCCAAGCACATGGGTGTATCAGTGGAGACTTACACAGCAGGATACAGCAACACAAACGGCTCCTCGCTGACGTGCATTCTAAAAGTCTGCCTTTTGAGAAGAACAAGCAGTAACAAGTCTTATTCTCCTGTGTGGAAGACAAATGCTCAATCAGTGGATTTGGCATTTTATTCTAACTTAGATAAGCTAGCCTACTTTACAAAAGTGATCATAGAATCACTGAATGGTTTAGGTTAGAAGGGTCCTTAAAGCCCACGCAGTCCCACCCCCTGCCATGGGCAGGGACACCTTCCACTAGACCAGGTTGCTCCAAGCCTCATCCAGCCTGGCTTTGGACACTCCCAGGGATGGGGCATCCACAGCTTCTCTGGGCAACCTGTCCCAGTGCCTCCCCACCCTCTCCAGGAAGAACTTAATCCCCACCTCACCCGGGTTCTCCACAGTTCCAAGTTATACAGGCTACAACAGGCCTACAAAGAAATCATTTTCAAAAACAGACCTCTTGAGCAGTCAGCAACCATCCGCACTTAGTCCCTTGAAAGGAAGCAGAAGGCCTGGACACAAAAACAGGCCCAAAACTCATCTATTCTCTATCACCCTAGTCATTCTTCTTCAACAGTGGCCCATCTCTAACACAGTCTTCAAGGAATGTCCATCAGCTGTTACGTGCACAAAAACATGGACAAATGGGCTAAACATTAAGGTATTCTAAAGACCATTTTAAAGGGGAAATTTCCAAGCAGCTGTTGTAATGTGTGGCTGAAAGGAACTCTGCAGACTACAGGGGAATTCTTCAACATTCCTTTTAAAAGGGGTTTGGGCAAAGCAAATGTCTTTCCCTTAAAAGTGTACCTATCAGGAACTAAAAGGAAACCCACTACCAAGCTCAGCACCCTTTTCCCCACATCCTTTCCATTGGTATTCCCTATATTGTGATCTATGTGGGAAGCCACAGCTGCTTTGCTGCACTGAGTCTCTCTACCCTTGAGGAGTTCTTGAACAAGAGCCCATCAATAACAGAAGAATGACTGTGGTTGGAAGGGACCTCTGTAGATTGTTTAGTCTATCTAGAGCCAGTACACCCTTCAGAAAAGCATCAGCAGCTATCCTCACACTTGCAGACTTCCTCCCTCACCCCCAAAACATACTACAGTAAAGGCGCTGAACTCATGCTACCAATATTTAAACTTTGTGCTACATGGAAAGCATGAAACCCACCAAAAGGGCTGTGCTTAAAGCACAGCCTTCTCCAACGCTGTCTTGGTTGCACCTGCAGATGCAAAGAGAAGCACAGATGCTCCGTCTAAGTGTCCTTCCATTTAACTCATGTTAATGCCACCATCTAGTGGAATACACGCAGATAGACGGGGTTTTTGGATGGGTAACAAAACGCCCTGTAATGTAACACCACAGCGTAATTCCTAGTAAAATTAGAGAATGCAAGTGTGTATAAACAGTGCATGCTAGATAAACTACGTGTGTGCATGCTGGTCGCTGAAAGGTCGCTCCACAAACGGTTTAGTCACCGCAGTAGATGTGGTTGGAACACAGACACGCGAGAACTACTTGTGTCTTCAACTACAGCCTCAAGAGGTCAAGCACCAGTAAAACTACTGCTCCCAGGTCCTGCATATTTAACTAAACTGCAAAGAATGGATAAAGACTCATGGGATGAGCAAATAGTGAATCAGCTGTAGCACTACAGCAATCAGATCAAGAAGGCAACACAAAGGTTAAGAACAAGTATCTTTATCTCCTTCCTTAGGCTTCACAATCGTTTTCATAATTTTCACCTCCTCACATAATCCTAACTTCTATCATCTCTCTGCAGAAATATCTCAGTTCTTTAGGTGATGCTTTTATCTTCTTTCCAGGCTTTGCTGTCACAGTTTTAAAGCAAGATGGAAAATACCAAACAGCCTTTTGCACTCCAGCCTTCACACTGGAAAGGAAAGGTGCTTCCTCAAGCCAACCAACAGCTACTGTGCTGAAAAAGATTGTTACCAGCCTGTCTACTCTGCAAACACAGGCAAACACACTGCATATCATGAGCGAAGCATCTTCCAAGGAGGAATTCAAGGCATGGAGTTGACTGGCTGCACCCATCAGGCTAGTGTAGTTAATATCTGCAGCATTAAAACAAGCATTATCATTTAGTCTACAGCACTAATCAACTTGCCCTGCATCCACTCCAGTTAAAAAGAAAAAAAAAAAAAAGACAAGTAGAGCTTTTTTAACAGTAGCATGCCAGCTAATAGGATTTGAAATACCACAGTGGACAAAACAAGCTCTTACTTGGTAATTTTTAGTTACATGCAGCCCTATTAAACTACTGAAGGCCCCTCAAGTGGCCAGGCCTTTTCACAAGCTGCCTGAAAGGGATCTAAGATGAGGTGGCAAAGTTTCACCTAGGTTACAATAGGAAAGAAAGCATGCCCTAATCCCAAATCTCTTTAAGAAATCACTTGGATTGATAAAGCACACTTCTGTAGCTGGACTGATACATTACAAAACATGCTGAACATCACCAGGTGCAAGAAAACCTAATGTGCTTGAGGAAAAAAAAAAAAGGTCTGTGAAAACCCAGGGAACAGCACTAACTAACAGCGGAGAAGGCCATGGCTACTCTGCCCCACTCAAAGCCCGTGATAAGAGCTCTAACACCCCACACACCTGTCACAATAATGTGGGAATAATAGGAAACAGGAGCTTCCCCTCAGCTCCCCTTGCTTTAAGGGCGAAAATCTCCTTCCTCCCCTACGGTTCGTCTCCCAGAAGAGGAAACAGCTAAGCGCCACGCTCTACAACGGCCCCAGCACACGGCAATATCGAACACCAACCTCCGGCCCCGCAGACAAAAATGGCGGGCTCCGCAGCGCGCATGCGCCCGAGGGCGCCGCGTGAGACGGCTTTGCCCGCGCGTCCTCGCCCCGCCCCCCCTTTCACCGCACATGCGCCGT
>NW_010234794.1:0-447 GCF_000690775.1 Eurypyga helias
ATAAGCTTCCTTTCCTCAGCATGCTGTGAGACGGCACCAAGAAGCTGTTCCATCAAAGTCGGTGGAAATGAGTCCAATCTCCTTGCTTGGACTTGCGTTTCAAGTAGAGGAAAGTAGAAAAGCCAAGTGTAACTTACAGACTTTAAGCAGCTTTATCCCCAGTTCACAGGCGACGGAGGCAGCAAGTGAGCAGGGCCGTGTGTGTGCACAGACGTAGCACAGTGTGGTTTGCACAGCTGCCTGGCAGAGAGGTACTGCTGAAATTCTGGGCTGTATCCGGAGAAGTGTGGCCAGCAGGTTGAGGGAGGGGATTCTGCCCCTCTACTCTGCTCTGGTGAGACCCCACCTGAGTGCTGCATCCAGCTGTGGAGCCCTCAATATAAGGAGGACATGGACCAGTTGAAGCGAATCCAGAGGAGGCCACGAAGATGCTCAGAGGGCTGGAGC
>NW_010234794.1:464-34468 GCF_000690775.1 Eurypyga helias
GAGAGTTGGGCTTGTTCAGCCTGGAGAAGAGAAGGCTCCGGGGAGACCTTATTGCAGCCTTCCAGTACCTGAAGGGGCTACAAGGAAGCTGGGGGGGACTTTTTACAGGGGCCTGTAGTGACAGGACAAGGGGTAACGGGTTTAAATTGAAAGCAGGGAGGTTTAGATTAGATTAGATGCATTATCCAGCCTTTTCTGGCTGCTTCCTTTCCTCCAACTGGTAAAACGGAGAAAAAGGTAAGTTGGGCTCCAATTCTTTTCACCTGCACCCTGAGGGCTTTATAGTCCTCCTCAATTCTGCCCAGGTTCCGACCTGCCGCACCACTCACGCCCACAAGCCCCGATGATGTCACTCAGCACGCTGCCGTGCGGAGCAGACTCACTGCAGTCTGAACGCCAGTGAGTTACTACAACACAGCTCCCATTCTGTTCCGTACGCGCCGACATCGTCACACAGTTCTGGGAGGTACACACCTTTCCCACCAGCACCAGTTGCCGTCCGGATGCAACCTAGCAGACAGTGTCACCTCCGGAATTACTGCTGTCCTTGCTGCTCGGCAGTACACCAGGCGAGCATACTGCTGCAGAACCGAGGTCATTCCTCCAGCCTCCAGGAAGCTCCGGACACTGCAAAACGCTTCAACCTGCCCCCGGCAGCAAACAGGCCCCACGTAAGCACAAACTCATCTCCCCTCGGCATCGCGAGCAGCCCGTATGGCATTCCGTATCAAGCGGCGGCCAAAGCTCCAGGGTGAAAAATTACGGACCAAATACTCCTCTGGTCGTACGGAACAGGCTGAACCACGGGCAAAACATGCTGTGCAGAAAACCTCCTTCTACAAGAGAAGATAAGCTCCCAGAGAACATGCAACAGGCTCTCGTTCACCTCGCTGCGTAAGGCCGGGTCACCTGCTCACCAGAGAAGCCAAGTACATGATTAACCCACAGCTCCCCGTCTGTCCCCATGGCTACTCACTGCTCTCACCCCACGGAATTCACCTTTTGCGACTTCTGGAGTCAGCCACTTCATTTCAGTAAACAACGTACTGTTTCCACAGACATACATCTTCAAGAAAAATGTTTTAATAATACTATTAAAGAATTGATACAAACTAATGAACAAACTCCAGATCACACAACAGAGAGCACGGGTGGTATTAACAATACAGTATCAATTCTTTGCTGTTTCAGAGACAGCAATAGTTATAATTTTCCAAACAAAGTTCGTCAGCACCTGTCAGAAACATTCCGTGCGGAGAGCACAACTGAGACGCTTCCACGGTAGGAGAATTCTTTTCCAAGGAGAAGAGACGTTCCTGACGGCGGTTTTTCTTCTTTCCCTGTTATTACTTCCTTCGAAAATCTTTAGGTCTGGGGAGAAAACCAAAAGCAAACCCACACCGTTAAGGAAATCTACGGAAACCGCAGTGGCTTTGCCGTAAGGATGTGGTAACGGCCATAACTATTTCTGTTTCCTTATGCTGGTGCGTGAGTTTTTGGGCCGATGAGCATTTTCTGGATGACGTTAAAAAGACTGAACAAATCAAAAAGGTTTACTAAGACCTCTGAGAATTTACAACCATCAGGTGACGGTGTTTCTCACGAGCCATTCCAAAAACGGGAAACAGAAGAGCATCTTTAACGGAAGGCACTTTCACCATCACCGTACCCACTAGTATCAGTCTCCACGTTTAAAAAAATGAATCATCTGTGCATAAATGGCAAGTTTTAAGTTAACAGCAGAGTCCCCCACAACACTACCTGAACAATTACAACCAGTAATTGTAATTCCAACCCAAACCATTCTATGATTCTAACGTTTGGCCTTGTACCTTTTGTGCAGGAAGGAACTGCTGGAAGCACGGCAGCACCTTGGTTAGGTATTGCTTAATGTTGGACATGAACATACCCACCATTTGACAGCGAGTACGCGCTGCAGAGTTGATTCACGTTTCCTGGAATCCCGGATTCCAGACCTCGGAATCTATTCCTCACACTCTACATTCCACGCTGGGTTACTCGGATCTCACCCCTGCCTACCAGAATGTGTATTTTGTTACGTGACACCGAGCGTGGTGCATTAAGAGCGGAGTCTTGACACATTTTGAGCAGTGACTACTGCAGTGACTACTGAGTAGTTTTACTACTGCATCCATCCTAGACAGGTGGACTAGTGCTGGAGGCTTTAGAGATGCAGGAAGGTAAAGACATAACTGTCTTGCAGCTTACAGTTACTACTCTTTTTTATAGGCCAATTCATCCACTTGCACACTGCTCAACAGATTTTGCAGTTTTCCTTGAAGGGCACATTTAAAACTTCAATCCAGGGTTACATCGGGGTGCTGCAGAGCCAGGGAAATCACAGCACTTGGTTCTTGGGTGAAAGTCTTGATTTTTACTTTTTTTTTTTTCTTGCTAGCAATGTGTATTTCAACCTTAATGCTTGTTGTCTTGAAGTTAGACTCTTAGTCTGCAGTCTTACGAAGTTAATGAAGCTTAAAGGCAGAATTTTCTACACCGAAACACTTGTGTGAACAAATATAAAGGTTCTAAAGCCTTTTCTATTGCCACAGTAGGCTTTTATGCCTGGTAGTACTTGGCTTTTGGAGGCCACAATCCCTGCTTTCAAAGAGTCCTTGGCACGAGGAAAGCTAAGCCTTGCAAAACCCTGCCTTTGGCAAAAGCGTTGGAAGTATTTTGTCAGACAAAGAATGTGAACCCCTCAAAATCCTTGTCTACTCAGAATTCTGCACTACTCGTGAACACAAATGGTAACTGCTCATGGAGAAACGGCATAAATCCGTGCAGGAGCGCTCTTCGACGGCGGCACTTTTGCCCTTCCTCAGCGAAAGGCTGCGGTTGTGCCTTCGGAACAAAGGAGATGGTATCTCCTGAAAGAGACCGTGCAGAAATTCACCCAAAGGAGAGACCTCACACGGCTTCTCTCAACTCGCATCTCTGAAATCAGTGCTGAAAGGCGAAGTATGACAGGTTCACTGGTACGATGTGCAGCGGATTCCGCCACCAAAACACGTAAAAAGACATTTGCCCCGCTAACATTTCGTGATGCACATAAAAAGCATTAAGACACAGTCCAGTGAGTCCGAGGCACAATACTCAGCAAATCAAAGTAACACCATGGCTCTCCGTGCTTCTCTCTCAACAAATACTGTACTGGTGAGTGCAAGAAACTGAAGAGCTGGTCCTAAGCTCCAACTGCAGATTTTAAATTAATCTCTTGAATTCCCCCAACTTTCCTCCATGCTCACAGCTGGCAGAAGAGGAATACAGCTGATGCAAAATCCCCAGTCACCGAACCTTACAAAACAGGGAAACATGCACAGCGCTACAAGTTCACAGGATCACATTTTGCTACGGAACACAAAAGGTCCTTAACAGTCCCCACTGTAACCGGCAGCGCCGCCTTCTTCCCAAAACTCTGCAGAACTAAGGTATTCCCCATGAGTGTTACCTTTTGAGAGGGATGCCAGCCCTACACTTTTGAGCGCTGAAGAAATCAAATGGACCCAGAGAGCGTTCCCATTTCCACGGCAACTGTACCTTTTTTGGTTCTGTACCCCACTTCCAGAAATAAGACTGAGGTCAAACTAAACTCCAGAACATGGGCCAAGGTTTTCCCCAGAGGCACAGTAGGTCTGGTTCCATCTATCTCACAGTCTGATCTCCCTCACACCTGAGCATGCCTCTTCGTAAACCCAAGCTTTTCTACTCAGCTGTGTTAAGTTTCTAAGTAGCCTCAAATTTGCCTTCATTTTGAAAAGAACTGCGATTCTTATGCCTTGATCAGTGACAGCTGTTAATGGTAGTAATTTCAGCAAGTGTTAGTCAAGCCTACAATACACACAGTACGTATCAGGAGTGACTATGCACGCATTCAAAACAAATTTCTGAAACTAAGTCCCGTTATGTAACAAAATAAGCCAAATGCCTCCTTAAAATCCCCAAAATCACAGCTTTAGGCACCTACAGTTTGCGTCTGTTTAGCCTTCGCCATAGTTCCCACGTCAGAGCAGTAACACGGCTGTGGCACAGGCTGTATGAGACAATGGCAAGCTCTACCCTAAGGAGGTGAATCTCTTCCAGTTACCTCTCAAGTCAGGGGGGAAGCCCTGCCTTTCTTCAGAGTACTTCAAGTAAAGATCCATTTTACTTATTCCAAATGGTGCTAAAGTAATACTGAAATTTGGTGATCATACATGTTAGAACTTCAGCATTTTCCCTAACAACCCCTAACAACCTTGTGCAGCTGCCTAAAACAAGGTTATCTTTAATCTAGGCGAGTTCCCTGATTCTCTTTATTCTGCTGCCACACCAGCAGAATGGAAAAGCAGGAAAAGTGATGGATGATACTTAAAAAATGGCCTTTTTGCCAGAAGAAATGCTCATGAAGCTATGATCTGAGTCTCCGAGTATCTCAGATAACAAACAGAAACTAACAGTACACAAAGACCTACTTGCATAGTTGCAGCTATGATGGGAACCCCCCCAACCAATATTCAATATTCTTTTTCAGTACACCTCTTCTTAGGGTATTTTTCCTGTCAAAGTGGAAAGAACAGAGACCCTTTCCAAAAGTTAAATATATTCAATTTTCAACTCCTGGAGTGAAGATTTATTTCCATCAAGTCTGAACAGACTTGCTGCACAGTTCCATCTTTATTAAATTCTCGTCAGCACATTCCAGCAAGGAGGTTTCCCTTTGCCTAGCAATGTTTTGTGGAGGTAAAAAAGCCTCAGAAAAAATAAAATAAAATAAGAGGGTGGGGGTGAGTTAGACCAACTCTAAGTAATCATCAGCCTGTGTTTTACTGCCACTATCTTGATTTCAAAAATACACAGGCCAACTTCACCACCTTATTTCTAGGCAAGTGAGAGAACAGCTTGTAATACAGCCCTACAGCAGGCAGAGAAGAATAACATTACTTACCTCAAAGAAATAACAAGGTTAAGGCTCCAGAGTCACACATACATGTCACTGTTTTATATGTAAAGAAGTTATTTTACCATCCTTTACAGCATTGTTTTTCAGACAATGCTTTAAGAAATACCTTTTCGGTTTTAATAATTCAGAATACTTCAAAACTACATCTTTTAACCCCCATTATCCTGTTTCTTAGAACTTCTAAATGCACTAGGATGAGTTATAGCAGTATAATTTATAATAGGTGTTGCTTTTCCTCCTTCTTCCAACAGAAGTTACATACCTGCCTATTTTTTTCAGCCACATACTGCTGATGCAATAGCATTTGATAACATGACCTTATCTGCTTTCAAGCTCAAAAAAGTGGAGAGCCATCTCTGCATAAACCATCCCTACTCAGAGTAGTTTGGTTCTTAATGCTGCATCGTCCTAGGCACTTCAAAAGAAGTTCTACGAGGTCAAGTTTCACGGCGTCACAGTTATTTGTGTGCTGGCAAGCACGTATTCACGATGGCTAACTAATGGTTTGGAAGCTGCCCCTGCTAAGGAGCAGGACTGTCAGTGCTGCAGAAGTGACCTGTCCATACCTGCTCCTGACTCCGCCATGCACACCTGGTTGGGAAGCTTTGAAGATCTCAAACTGCATTTTTCTCTTGGCCTGCGGGCGATTATCTCACCCCTGGAGAACGTGACCCAGAGAGCCAGGGTTCCCTGTCCTTTCTGCAGTCTCACCAGCAGGAACAGCGAGCGGTCAGAAAGGATTTAACCTTCCATCAGCCCTGCAAAAGGTCAGTGCCTCGAGGCTAACTAACGCTGCGCGCTAATAAACCGCCAAAGCCATGGAAGCAGCGGTACAAGAGCAAAAGTTGAAAAGGGATAGGCTTGGAATTCTGCTAAGATTTCACTGCTTCCACAAGTGAGAAAAAACACTGCAGATGCATTAAAAAACCCATAAAAATCAATAGCCATCATATCCACCTCTTCCATTCACAGTCTATGCAATGCTTCCTACTACCTAAAAAATTGCCTGGGATTCCCATTTGCATTGGTTATCCATCAAAAATGAAAAAAAAGGATCAGTCTTAACTCAGAGTTATCAAACTGTTTGAAGAATAACTCATGCCAGAGGATTTTAGGTCTGTGGCTGCTGCCATAGACATTTTTTCCACTGGCTTTCCCACCTCCTCCTCCTCCCCCTTTCCCACAGACCAGCGGAGAGTTCCCCAAACAGCTGAATGAGTCTTCAGGATGATGGTGTAGTTTTACAGATGCGCTGCATGATCTTCCTTCACAGATTTCAAGACTTCTAAGTAACAAAAGGGAGAAAAATCTCTCCAAGCCTGTCTGAAAAACCAAAGCGCACAAAGGAATGTAGTTTAATGAGAGTTAAAATAGTTTTAATTATTCCCAAATCTCTTATGGAGTTAACCACTGATGCCCACTGGCTCATAAACGTGTCTTTTAGGAGCGTTTATGAACAACACAGGCTCTAACAGAAGAGGACAGGTAGGGGAAGACCAACTACTGAAAAGCTCTTGCGGACTGATCACACCACTCCGTACCCAGCCCTCGGCTTGTCTACAGTCCAATCACTCCAAGGCACCGCCATGCTCCGCTCTGCGCTTACGGAAACGGCAATCACAGGGATGTGGGATTATTGCTAACCGATGACAGTCGGCTGCTCACGCAGGACAATTCTGTGGCTCATCTTTCACGGCCGCTTATTCAACGGCAAAAGATGTCGTGTAGCCTTTTGCTGTAACAGAAGTCCCCAGTAACTTGTTTTTGTACAAAAATGGCCGGACAATACACATAGCATGGAATCTGTGCTCTATCTAGCATACTTTGAAGGTTAATTTGTGAATGCAACTATACAGTTTTGAGTATCTTAAGTCATTTTTCTACACAAACTTAAAAAGACTTCAACACAGAGCCAAAATTTTCAGTAAGCTCCAAAACGAGAGGAACATACCTATTTTTCAGGTACACTTCGCAAGTTGTGCCAAAGTCAACAGCTATTAGGTAAGTGCACTACAGCTAAAGGAGAGTTCTGAACACACTTCACATCTGTTCAAATACTCTCACTAGTAAATCAAAACCCAAGGATTAGATGTGGCTATCATTCTCTATAAATCCAAATTATGTGGTTACACTCAAATATCAACAGAGCTGAGGGGAGATGAATCGTTTTTCTGCTCGAGACGTACCTACCATCCTGAAGTAGCTCTATGCCTCTGGTAAAAAAATCAGGGAAACACCTAATGACATTTATACTCTCATTAAACTTCCAGTAACCACCTCGGCCTCTTCCAAACAGTGAACTTCTTGCTCTGTGTGGGGGCAAAAGCACCTTTTCCATATTGGTGCAGCTCTCATGCAGACTATCATCTCAGCTGAAAAGCATCTCTGCAAGTATAACTGACTCCACCTGCAGAATAAACCACAGTAGCAGAAGCTGCATTTAGTAACAACACAGAGTCAGAAAAGGTGGCTTTCCTGACACTGTCATGCCAGCACAGCTGTACTGACTGACCCTTTCCTGCGCACACAAAGCTTACGATAAATCTGTTGTGGCCCTCGACTGCTGCTGGGTTTTTTCTACATAAAATTAGCACTTGTTTTAATTTTTAAAAAGTGTCCACAAATCAGGTTATCTAAACCAATGCTAATATGCATTTATGTATCTTAGTCAAACTAAGAGTGGCTTTTTACAGTTCAAAATAAACCCCAGTTTCCCTAAAGATAAAGAAAACTGAACTAAGGTCTTGAAAAATTACTGCCAATCCCAGATTTTGACCTTGATTACATGAACTTTATCTGCAAAATGATTTAAGAGAAATCAATGCAATGCAATGTAAACTTCATCTCGGCAAGATTTCCAAGGGTTTTCTTTAAGTGATATATTCTGCTAAAAACTGTAAGGCTGTAGAAAGAAGAGCACTGCACACTTGGCTTTCTCCAAAGAATTACGTTATTCTTCAAATAAACAGAGAAGCCGGTAAAGCAATGGTAAAATGCTTTCCAGACCTACGGTCAGCACCAAAAGTGAATAAAGTAACCTAGACTTTTAGAAAAGAGCAATTAAAATATAATCTAATTCTAATTTCAGCTGGGCAAGTAGTTCAGCAGTATCACATACAACCATCCTCATACTGCTTGTCAAATTCCCGTTAATTTAGTTTCTATTCTTGCATATGAGATCAACAGATCTTAGGGGCAAGGGAAAGTAGCTTTGGAACTTTCTTTCTGAAAGTCTCTTCAGACAGCTGAAGCAGAAGTGCCCCGTTACCCATTTATTAATTCTCTTGCCTTCAACTCCAGTTTTAGCTACAATGTGAGCTGCCCCCAAGTAAAGAGTATGAGAACCAGTAGCACTGGTGTGTTTTATGCATGCTAGAGAAAAGCATGGAACAGGTTGCCCAGAGAAGCTGTGGATGCCCCATCCCTGGAAGTGTTCAAGACCAGGTTGGATGAGGCTTTGAGCAACCTGGTCTAGTGGAAGGTGTCCCTGCCCATGGCAGGGGGGTTGGAACTAGATGATCTTTAAGGTCCCTTCCAACCCAAACCAGTCTGTGATTCTATGAAAAGCCAGTAATGCATTTTAATAGGCTAAACAATCTAAACATTAATTTGTTTGATTTTTAAAGACAATTAAGCTACTGACCCTTCTTAATTAGTGTCCAGTTCCTGCCTGCGGTTAAAACCTAATGTACAGGAGAACAATTTTCCTCTCAAGTGTCTTAACTGTGTGGCTTTTTGTCCACAGGAATTTAGATCCAGTAATGGTAGTCTGAAACGTGAGACTCAGTTTCAAGACTTCTGTTAAATTCTACAAAAAAAAAAAAAAAAAAGATATTTTTATGCCCTTACTATAAAAGAAAGTTACCAATGATAGTTCCCAGATTTTAACGAGGGCTTATCATCTCCAGTTAGTTACTGGAATTCCTACTGAGAAGCAAAAAAGCCACAGAAAACGAACTTCCAGAGGGATTCCTCGAAGAGTACATTGGAACAGGATTGGGCTGTATTGGCAGGATAGCTTTTTCCTGGTTTATACGGTTTCTGTTTTTAGGAAAAAGTAACACTGGCTCAAGTCTCTCACAGAAGTTTGTGTTGGCCCCCTCTCCTCTGAACACCCATACACACCAGCCTGACTTTGTGAGAGAAGATGAGCACTCAGGTTGGAGGGGCAGCACGCACCCCTAGCACAGAAACACCCCAGAGCCCAAGATACCCAAACACTACGACAGGAGGCATGCTACAAACACAATTCAGAACCTGCAGACATACCTAAGCTGCAGCTAAGGAAATAGCTGGAGTATATTTATTTCAGTGTCGAATTTTTAAAGGCTCGTGAATAAACTCAAGATGTTCCTTACTAAATTTGCTCAAGACCTCACCATCTTCGGAGGAAATCTTCATGGTTTTCTTCCTGAGCTGCTCCATACAGCTGGAGTAACCAACCCCCAACTTTTCATTTATTATACCTTGTATTTCACTGTGGAACAAAAAGCATTTTACAAACTTGGCACTGACTGCACGTTATAATCTTTGTAACACTGCACATCACTGGAAATACTCCAAATACCGTTTCGTATCCAGTGTAATGCCAGGTGTCTTTTGGTCTTGGTCCCCTGTAAAGTTCCCTAAGAAATTACCAGACAAAAACTCTTCATAAAGTGAAACTGCCAGCATCTAACATTTATAAAAGTACTGTTTGTAACATCGTTTCAAGCACACACCCAGGATATCTCTGGTGGCTTCTTCAGCTCCATTACCACTGCATCTCAGAAATAATTTGACTAAAAATAGGAAGCTAAACTAGAATTGTAGAATTGGGCAGGACAACTACGTTGCAGTTTTCTTGCAAGGCAACAAACACAAAGGGCACCTGTGGCCAAGATGACCTCTTAATCTGAACGCCTTTCTGTTTACCAATGCCTACAAATTTGTTTGCTAGGAAGACGGGCGGTAGCTTCAGGTCGCCCGAGGGTAGCAAGGCTGGCTTGAAGGAACCCAAAGTGAGGGAGGAATGGGAAGGTACAACCACTGTATCATTAGGACAGGATGTGTAAGAGGATTATCCTAGGTGTCCGATACGCTTGTGTTTCATCGCCTGCAAACTCTTCTTTCTGAGAACACTGTGATTCTCTGCCTTCAAAGCCATGGAGTGCTGCTGATGAACTACCAAGATGCTGGGTGCCATGCCATGGGGGCGACACGCAGTGTCGATACCAGGATCCTGCCCAGCCCATTCTGTTCAGCTGAAACAAATTACAGCTCCGGGTCAGGTTGTGCAACCCCCTGCCTCAAAGCAGGATGTACAGATGGGGGCCAGAAATCAGGCAAGTTACTCAGAAATATAAACATTAAAAAGGTGTTTGGTTTTCTTAAACCAAATTTCAGAGTATACAATACATCAAGTTTTTAAAACATCAAGTGTTCAAGGCCCTTTTTTCCCCAGGAAGACAAGTGGGAGGCTGTCTGGCCCGAAGAGAGTTCCTGTTAAGGCTGGCAGCGGAACAGGCGCCCGGTGTGCACGCCAGCCCCAGCCGAGCGCAGGCCTGGACATCAGACGGCTCTGCTTTCTTAAGGGGAACTCTCAGGAATGCACCCATCTAACTGGAACAACACAGAGCTGCTGTTCTATATATTTGGTAACATTCTTATTTAAATACTTCTTCAAAAACAATTTCCTGCCCCTAAAACCATGTAAAAACATATATATGCCCAGACAGTTAAACAACTATAAAATGGTATGTAAGAGGAAAAATCACACATGCATCCGATGTATCCTTGCTTTTAGGGAACAGAATTGTTGGCTTAGTCATCTGTGACTGGTGACTTCTGTGATGATTTCTGTTTAAAACTCATTTACAAGACACATTCGGAAACTTCAAACACTTGAAATAATGGTTTCATTCATGCTAAGAAGGTACAAAAATCTAACTCAGTCAAAGAAACTAGTTTTTGATCTCTCTCCCCTCTAAACATGTCTGGAAAAGACATAATTTAACTTTCCTGCACCTACACAGTTTTCCACCACACTTCTTTCAGACCTCTCCGTCAAGGATCTAGGAGAGAAGCTTTGCACACTTTGGGAACTCAACTGGTTGACGTTAGGGATAAAAGGAGAGAATGTTCAAAGAAAATCTCTCATTGGAAATACGCTGACATTTAATTCTCTGCTTTCACAGAGCAGGATCCCGCTTGATGTCTGACCATGCACTCTCCTGTGGCGGAAGGAGGGGTGACGGGAAGGCTCTCCACTCTGAAAAAAAAAAGCTATTTGCCAGGTTTCCACACCAGACCTGTGCTTTCCTTAAAACAGGCTTCTCTGTTCCAGTGTTCTACTTGGATATTGCTTGGTTGCCTATGGTGTGTCAATCTCCAATTGACAGCAAAATAGCCTTTAAAAAAACATCTGTAGCAAGACATTTTGATACAAAATATAGGTAAAGTGCAGTGAGGTCACTAGCAGCACTGAGCATGTCCTCTTCACATTACAAAGGAAAATTATTTCCATATTACTTCAGATTAAAGAGAAAAAGGCTCTTCTCCTCCTAATACTAGTAAGTTGCAATATGAATTATAGAATCATTTGGGTTGGAAGGGACCTTAAAGACCATCTAGTTCCAACCCCCTGCCATGGGCAGGGACACCTTCCACTAGACCCGGTTGCTCAAAGCCTCATCCAGCCTGGCCTTGAACACTTCCAGGGATGGGGCATCCACAGCTTCTCTGGGCAACCTGTGCCAGTGCTTCACCACCCTCTCCGGGAAGGACTTCTTCCTGATATCTAATCTAACCCTCTCCCTTTTCAATTTAAACCCGTTACCCCTTGTCCTATCACTCCAGGCCCTTGTAAAAAGTCCCTCCCAGCTTCCTTGTAGCCCCTTCAGGTACTGGAAGGCTGCAATAAGGTCTCCTCGGAGCCTTCTCTTCTCCAGGCTGAACAAGCCCAATTCTCTCAGCCTTTCATCATAGCAGAGGTATATATTCATTCCCTGTTATCTCTCGTGGTTATTTATAGAGTAAGGTACATTTGTCTGGTGTGAAGTTTTACATTAAAACCTTAAAAGTTTCATTTTCTTGCTGTAATTGTGTTTACCCATATTTTATAGCCTTGCATACCTTTACACAAGCTATGCTTTTCATCTCATCTTTTCCCTTAAAGAATACAGCTACCTTTAAAGAGCTTATATCAACTAATTACTATATTTTTTCCATAGACATAAGATGTTCCACAAGGAGTATCTCTTTTTTTAACCAATCTCAAAGGAATTTATTCCCTTTTGAACTTCTTTGTTAAACAGAGTGGTTACCAGGCTCAGAACTTCACAGAAGATAAGTAATAATTAAAAACCGAAGTCATGTAAGGCAGGAAGACTTATTAAAACCATCTGAAGAAAAAAAAAAAATTCAAGTTTAGTTTTTCTGTGTCCTTCATTTTCTGGTTTATTGTAGAGACTACTTTTGCTGCTTGGAGCTCTCTATATGTTCCACAGAAACTCAAAGGCCAAAGTACACAACACTAAACATATAGGCCTTTTATATCCTAAATACAGGACACAGAGGAAAAGAAAAAGCTACTCATTTTAGCACTGTGTGCTCTCACCGAGACTGCTAAGACCCTAGTATGAACGACAGCCCAAGGAAAAGCCAAAGAGGGCGAACAATTTTAGCAACCTATACATTGTTGCTCTTAGACAGTTTATTAAAATATCCATCTGTTTTACTATCTATGTATGTTTACTGTCATCATAAATACAGAACCATGAAATAATTTGCGTCAGAAAGGACCCCAAAAAGATATCCACACCACTCCACTACGGATGGTGGCACTGACTGCAGCATCACAGCAGGCTGCTCAGGAACTCAAGTTCTGAGCATCTCCAAGGCTGGGGATTCCACGACCCCACCTGCAGTGCTGTGTCCAGCTGTGGAACCCACAGCATCAGAAGGATATAGACCAGTTGGAGTGAGTCCAGAGGAGGCCATGAAGATGCTCAGAGGCCTGGAGCACCTCTGCTATGGGGACAGGCTGAGAGAGTTGGGCTTGTTCAGCCTGGAGAAGAGAAGGCTCTGGGGAGTCCTTATTGCAGCCTTCCAGTACCTGAAGGGGCTACAAGGAAGCTGGGGGGGACTTTTTCCACGGGCCTGTAGAGACAGGACAAGGGGTAATGGGTTTAAATTGAAAGTGGGGAGGTTTAGATTCGGTATCAGGAAGAAGTTATTCCCAGAGAGGGTGGTGAGGCACTGGAACAAGTTGCCCAGAGAAGCTGTGGAGGCCCCATTCCCTGGATGTCTTCAAGGCAAGGCTGGACGAGGCTTTGCGCAACCTGGTCTAGTGGAAGGTGTCCCTGCCCATGGCAGGGGAGTTGGAACTAGATGATCTTTAAGATCCCTTCCAACCCAAATGATTCTAGGATTCCATGATTTAAAACTCCTCTGAAACAATTTTCACATCAGGTAGTTGGTTTTCTGGTACAACACAAACTATAAAGAGTATCAGATTTATACAATCTTATTTTAAACTGCCTGTCTTTGGTTTGTTGAACAAAGCCGTCTACCGGATTTTTTTCCCCTTTTTGACTCATTTTTTAAAGAACCTTTTTGCTATACACCTCTAAAAAGGTGGCATCATTACAGAATATGTAAATATCTCAACCTATGTTGCTTCTACAGTCTTTGAAAAGAAGAATGCAAACACTGCTTCTTCCATGGGCTCACACACAATGCAAAGGATCCGAACACAGAGACTATTAGAGATGGATATTCACACGGCCTTTCTTTTTGTGCTTTTGGTGCAAAGCTCCCTGTTCTCAGACACTCCACCTGGCACTTTGTTCACAACAGTGACCACTACAACTCACACAGTCCCCTTTTACAGACTTTTGTGTTTTACTTAACACATCAGGAAGTGATTTTACCAAATCTGCTCAATTCTTTATCTTGTATTTCACAACTAAGCCCTTCCCCCACAGAACTCTCAGTGCTAGATAGTCATTGCAGTACATTTATTCCCTCAGTCAGGAAGAAAAGCGTTACTATTTTTCCCATTACTACAAATTGGAAACTCTGCCCAACATCAAAACTGCCAGAGAAGCAAGCTGAAGGTAAAATTTAAACTCAGCTATTTGACACGACTATCTGACATCCACAATGGTCTGGCTGCAGGCCAGGACAAGAAGCTGAGATTAAACAGTGACTACGGCGATGATCCCTGTGGCTAGTGGAGAGATGGTAGATAACCACTTTCATTCTTCTCAGTTCCTGAGAGCAGAAGAGAAGGTAGGAACACAGCAAGGGTGTGGTAACAGTGTTAGGTATGTCCTCCTGCCTTTAGAAGTGGCTCTAGCAAAGGTAGCTGACTGAAGGGAAACTTCTGGCCCAGACTCTTTACTCGTGGCATTAAAACTCTCCCAAACTCCCCTTTGTTCCTCCGTACCCCACCCAGAGCCCACTAACTCTGCTCCTCTCTAGCCTTTTTTCACACCCGTTTCAGACCCTCTACTCCATTCCTCCCAGGTCTGCCTACTGCACTGGTTCTTCTCACCAGAACACCCACCTGAGTCACCCACCCATCCCACAGAAGCAGCGCTATGATCCTCTGTAGAAAGCCTCCAAATCGGCTGCTGCAGAGCTTCCGAGGCAGCAGCACTCCCCAGCCACTCTACCTGCCACGGAGTGAAAAGACTGCGTACACAGAGCACTTACCCAAAACTGATCAGGACGAGACTGCAGAAGGGAGAAGTATTCAAAATGGAATGCGTATTTTCTCTGTGCTTTGAATTCCCCAGAGGGAATGGTTCCCAGAAATGACAGAAGGGGAATTACAGCTTCCAAACAGCGCTCTTACCTGCAGATTTTCCCCAAGGATCAACATGCTCAAGTAGCTTTCTCAGTGTTAACACGAAGCTATTAGGAAACTTAGCTTGACAGCTACGATGAAATTAGACAGCATCAAGTTTACTTGTCCCCTGTCACACACCCCTACATGTCAACACAGTTCAGGTGGCCCAGTGCTGAGGAGATCAACTCAACCAAGACCACGGCAGTGCGTGGGGACAAAGAAACACATTTCAAGAGCTCTGGCAGCATGACACTGTTTCCTTTGACAAAAAGGAACACAAGGGACACCCCCAATCAGTTGAAGTTAAGTGCCAGATTCCAATTCAGTGCTAAATTTGCATGTGAAAATCTTTAGTAGATCCGGTACTAAAGCCTGAGAGCAGAATATACCATAAAGCATGAGGGTTTAGTTTTAATGCACTGTAGAATCTGGCCCTTGGTGCAGAGTCTAAATTTCTTCATGGGGAATCCAATGGAATCTCACAGGAACCAGGAGATCTCAGTCTTTTCATCTCCCTCCAGTAGTGAGGATAAAAACAAACACAGCAACGCGTGTAACTGATACAGATTAGAAAAAGTCAGTATCACCCTACCTATTTCCACCCTGAAGTGGGCTTAAAGCATTACTGGACTTTACTCCCTTTCAGCAGAGACTAACACTGAGGTGCCTCAGATTACAGAGAACTGACAGACTTCTCTTAGTATCATCCAGGATCAGGAGCCTAAGGACAACTGATGCTTTTAATAAGCTTTTGAAAGTGTTTCAACACCTGCAGCATTTCAACACCTGAGCTCTGTCCACATGCAGCTAACAGCTGGTTCAGTGGAACCACTCAATAGCATGACACACCATTTGAGACTCACACCCCCTCTATTTGCTAGGAGAGGCGTATGAATAAACACGCAGGATCACGTTCTTTTACAGGGCAAACAGAAGCATAACCATCCAAAAATTACTATAGAAATACCAGTAATCTAACTGGAGATGGACAATCAAGTCGGCCCTGGTGTTAATTTACACCCTTCCCCCACCTCCCTACTTGTTATATTTCTTCTTGAATTTCATTAGAATAGTCAGGGAAGGGGCCACCCTTCAAAGTTAATTTCTCTGTTGACCACCCTAATGGCATCCTGAGCCTCAATAGGACTCAAAATAAGCACAAGATAAATCATACTGGTACTACTCAGAAAATGTCCCAAATGTGACGCATTCTTTTCACTACCAGGCTGACTCGACACTGCATGTGGTGGTAAACCACAAATACTCATTCATATGCCACACAACTACAGTGGAACTGATTTTGCACATGGAAAATAAACTATTTATCAAAACAAATATGTGGCGTGTTCCCTGCCAAAGATCCACTCTCCAAGGTCTAATTTAGCAGAATTCTTCCCCTTCCTCTGGAGAAAATCTGAAGGGTACCCGCCCCAGCAATGAATCATTCCCTCAGAGCTGCACGGTGTTTCCTTTGGCTGGGGAGAACAGTGACGTATTACAGAGGACATACAACTCAAAAGGTAAGTTTTTTACTCAGCTCATTTTGACGAAGAGTTGAAAAAATGATTTTAAAGTAAGCTTTTCTCATTAAAAGGAAGGCCAGAAATACAAAATACTTGGCAATCACTCCCTTCTGACTGTTCTTTGCTTTAATGACTTCCTCTCTCCAAAAAAAGATAACATAAAGAGAAAAATCAATTTCTCTTGTTTTTAAACTGATAATGTGAGAGCCTATACAGTACATATTCAGTCCAAGTATCATTTAAAAAAAAAAAAATCTCAGATACTTACGGAGTCCAAACCTTTGGAAAGGCAGCAATTTCTTCTGGTGTATATTCATCTAACCTCTTGGGGACTTCACGTGGCTGAGGAATCTCCTGTAGAAGATTTTTCTCTATATCTTCTGGAATAACCTGAGGCAGGTCAGAATATTCTTAGCTATCTGATTGTTTAAAACACCACCAACACATCCCCCCACCCAAATCCAGACCAAAATTTGCCAACAGTACTGCATTCTTCATGCTACGTGTTTGATCTAAATACAGAGGACAATCTCACATATCTCCTATCTCACAATTTTGTGAAATAATAAAGAAAAAGGCATCAACATTTCAACTACATTTAGATACATAAATAAAAAGCAGCTTGATTTCTGTCAATTTACCTTCTTATGACAAGAATTTTGCTATTGCTAACGCTCCCTCTACACCTCCAAATCACAGAGGAATGAAAAAGTCAATGCACGACTACTCACATCTTCCGGGAAGAGGTGCAGCCTCTGCATCATAGTTCTTCTCTGAAGGTTTTTTGGAAGCATTCTATAAATAGTCAGTTTAACAATCTGTGGAAAGGTAACAGGGTAACAATCAGACAGGCTACAAATAACATGAACAAGGTAAGCTGTGTTTCCCCCTGCCCATTCCACTCCTCACTCTTTTCAGTCACCTTCTTCCATGCTGAAGAACTGTGGCACCACATTTAGAAGATGCTCTAGAGTTACTGTTTTGGAAGAACCAACCTTTACCCCCCCCATCACCTAAACACTTTCTCTAACAGCCATAGAGAACATTTCAGACTAGAAAATTAAAGGCGCTATTTAGCATTCTGGACAATTGCATGTGATGATTCAACTTTGAAAAGCACCGAGAAGCTTGTGGAAACTCCGTACTGAATGTTCATATACACACGCTATTGAGAAACAAATACAAAATAGGCTCTAACAAATTTACCCATGTTCCCAGCAACTGGTTGAGTGCTGTAATTTGCCATCTTTGAAATTTCCATATGATTAACGCATCAGATCTTAAGCAAAGTGGACATGCCAATACACTGCATTATGAACACATTATATGTATTTATAGCTTATTCCCTTGCTGATTGTTCATCTGGAACTATCTCACTTTTGAGCAACAGGAATGAACAGGATTTGTAAATCTACACTAGATGAGGCTTACTGAAAAGTAACAAAATTCAACAGGATTTATCTTGGACTCTAGCATAGATCCCTGTAATTTAAATACAAAACACATAGTTATCGACTTCACCCAGAAGGGGAACGTCTGCAAATATAAAACAAGGCATGAAACTGTAGGAGACAAAAAGGGTTTTATCAAGCACAGCAAAGCATTTAGGGGTAGACCTACGTGCAATTTTATAAGTAGAAAGAAACCCGCCCTGCCTGTGCTCGAAGCCACCCAGACATCAACCAGCTCCAAACCAGAAACTACCCGCTGCTCAGCAAAATGTTAAGCTGAAGTCAATAAACCATGCTGAAAGGCAGGGCACTAAGCACCAACAAATCTCCCAGGATGTTTTGAAAAGTGTATTCAGCAAAGCTACCTCTTCTTATAAAATTAATTAAAGGAATTAAATTGAAATTTGAGAGACAATCACTGAGTTCCCAGCTGGAACCATGTAGTTAAGATAGAACGATTAATTGTTGCAAGTGAAATTAATGAGAAGGTCAGGTTCTTAAAACTTTAAGGCATTTCCTACTTGGATTCTGAAGTTAGTAAACACTCAAGATAGTTTGGCCCCAATATTATTTTCATTTTCCCATGTCTCTTAGGATCCTCACAGATGTATACTATATGCCTTGAGAAACTCTGAAGGCATTTACAGAAGCCTCAACATTGTGAAGATTTTCAGGTGTTACTCAGCCAGTACCCCAGATCTGTGGACAAATACGCTAACGCAAGACGACAGAAGACATACATCAGGTTGGGCAATCTGTAGTGTTGATACCTTCCCTAATTAATAAAACAATTAATAAGCAACTATTCAAAAACAAGGATGAAAGCTAATGCTTTTAGGGATAAAAACTTGTACAGCAAACTAAAGTTTATTGAGGTCGGTATACCATGTCCTTAGACAAAGGCAAGAATAAGACAGAAAAGCTTTCACTGGTTTATTACACCGAATAGTGAAGATCGAGTGAGACGCCATAACAAGCAGCTCATGTGAACAGCCCCTTCCCATTACTCATTTTCGATTCACACTTAACTGGGTAGAAATACCCAGGATTTTTCTTCATAGCCAATGAAAGATTCAAATGCATCAGACCTAAACCAAGATATACAGACTTCACAACATATTGCCTGTGGGGATTTTTTTTTCTTTATCTAAAAATTACTTTTAACTTCAGATTGTGATAGAACCAGTGTTTATTCCTTACATTAATAAAGTGTACAGACACATGGTCCAACATGACCTATGACCTACAGCTAGTTATTTAATGATTTCACTCCAATAAAAAGAGAGCTTAAAATACTTTAATGAATATTGTTAAATATTTTTTACAAGGGCCTGTAGTGACAGGACAAGGGGGAATGGGTTTAAATTGAAAGTGGGTAGATTGAGATTGGATATCAGGAAGAAATTCTTCCTGGAGAGGGTGGGGAGGTACTGGAACAGGTTGCCCAGAGAAGCTGTGGATGCCCCATCCCTGGAAGAGTTCAAGGCCAGGCTGGATGAGGCTTTGAGCAACCTGGTCTAGTGGAAGGTGTCCCTGCCCATGGCAGGGGGGGTGGAACTAGATGGTCTTTAAGGTCCCTTCCAACCCAAACCATTGTATGATTCTATGATTTTACTTATAGTCAAACAACCAATGTTTGTGTCTGAGTTTTCATCCTCCTCTGCAGCATTTGGCACAGACATCCGCTGAAACAAACCGGTCTGCTAGATGAACAGCTGGTCTATTCTGGTTGTGGATCATAGAATACTTCTGCCTGGTGAATCAGATCTGATTTTTTTAGCCACATTACAAAGAAAACAGTTCAGTTGTAAAAATGTGTTTATTTGACAGTCACACTGGAAAAGAATGACTAATTTATATGTTCAAGTTAAAACAAAAACCCTTTCAATGTTGTGTACAGTCACTGCAGAACTGACAACCTCACGTGACATCAGACTAATAGGAAAGCAGGACTTGAAGAATGATAATGGATAACAATTGATTACAGGTATCTATAGAAATTGTTACTGAATCCACAATTAAGTATACTAAGTGCAATAAGCATAATACAAGGTATGCTATGGTATGTCTGCCAGTGTCCATGATGTTCAAAACTGGTTTGGCTTTCCATGCCCTCTCATACAGCAAGAAGTGCATTATTACTGCAAGATCGGCAATACAAAAACTACCCTCATATGAAGTACAAACCATCTGTTACTGCCAGGCAGACCACAGAACCACAGAGTGGTTGGGGTTGGAAGGGACCTTTAAAAAGTAACCTGGTCCAACCCCCTTCCATGGGCACTAGATCAGGTTGCTCAAAGCTCCATCCAACCTGGCCTTGAACACTTCCAGGGATGAGGCATCCACAGCTTCTCTGGGTAATCTGTTCCAGTGCCTCCCCACCCCCTCCGTGACAAACTTCTTCCCTATGTCCAATCTGAATCAAGCTGCTTTCAGTTTAAAACCATTACCCCTTGTCCTGTCACTACAGGCCCTTGTAAAAAGTCCCCCCCAGCTCCCTTGTAGCCCCTTCAGGTACTGGAAGGCTGCCACAAGGTCTCCCCAGAGCCTTCTCTTCTCCAGGCTGAACAAGCCCAACTCTCTCAGCCTGTCCCCATAGCAGAGGGGCTCCAGCCCTCTGAGCATCTTCGTGGCCTCCTCTGGACTCGCTCCAACCAGTCTCTATCCTTCCTATACCAAGTCCTTGCCTGATCCAGAGCAGGCAAGTGGGCTTCACTGTTACAAGCCTCTCCAATTCCAGAGCTTCAATGTGACTGAATGAACTCCAGAGGAAATAAACTTGTAACTTACTAACTAGACATTTAAAACAGTTCATTGTATATTTGCACGGTTTTGTGTTTGTCACTGAGCCTTTAATGTCTGAGCCACTTGAAAATATTGATGTGTCTGCATTACACCCATGCGGAGACCAAGAGAGAAGAACAATAACCTTGGATTTGAGCATGCACGTTCCCTGTCCCAGCAACTCATGATCAGGGCAAAGAGGGAACAAAGCCTTCAGAAAGCAAGGAGATCACAATTTCCCTGCTGGAACAGGTCAAAGGCAGATTTATACCTCCCACCCCTCAAGTTCATTCACACTCGTCAAGAATCAGGAAAAAAAAAAAAGAGAGGAAAAAAGAGAAGAAAGAAGGGTGCGGGAGAAAGACGGGGTGAGGTTGTGATAAACTATTATCTGAGATTTGTAAAAAGCCAAGGAAGTGTATCACTAAGCAAGCTGGAGTGTACATTTAAAAGGTCCTGTTATTCTGTACTTTCATTATTGATTTACTGCAAGGTAGTTAGTCCAAATACAGAGCAGAAGGCCATGCAGGGAGCTACAACAGAGAAGGAGGCGCTGCAAAAACCTCTAGCTTCCTTCATTGTACCATCTGCCTCTAAGACTTTTCTGCAAGCCAAAGCAAATCCAAACCCAGCTCCTTGAAAGACCAAGTTTACATCCAGCTACTTGCCCAAAATTCTGCCTACAGCCAGAACCTCACTCCACCTGGTGTGGTGACAAATCTAAGAACTTGGTAAAGTACAGGCTTAACTGAAGCTGTATGGACTGCTTTTGCAACGTGAGCGAGGCTGTGTAACAGAGAAGGGAGATCGAACCACCAGTATTTACAAGGTGTTCCGTAAGGGCTCTCCTCTTACCTGAACATGCTCAAGTTTTAGTAAAACTACACCAACCCTAAATAAAAAGGTACGCAATTGCAATAAAAAGCCTGCTACTGGGCTCATGCAAAAACCAATCCCAGATTCAATGCTCTCTGAAAGCACACATCAGAACATGCTGCTGCTTTAAGCATTAACAATAACAACAACAATCTTTCTATATGCTTGTAATACACCACTACCTTTGAACTATTAATGTAACGAGTTTAAGTTATAAACCCAGTTGATTTCTGTGGGATTTCAAACTGGCAGAGGTATACCTACCCACAGATCTCTCTGCAACCTCTATCCCAGTTTAAAATTAATTAGTACAGTTTAACAGTTGATACAGTTATTTACAGATACCTAATGTAACAAGAGTTTAAGTATACATAAAAGTTATAAACCCAGTTGATTTCTGTGGGATTTCAAACTGGCAGAGGTATACCTACCCACAGATCTCTCTGCAACCTCTATCCCAGTTTAAAATTAATTAGTACAGTTTAACAGTTGATACAGTTATTTACAGATACCTACTGCCTCCTCTCCCCAGTCCTTTATCCTTAGTACTAGCAACCTGTAAAATTCCATATCCTTAGAAATACTTTCAAAAGCCATGACACTTTCTCCATCAGGTAAAGACATCAACCATCAGATGATTACAGCCACCAAAATTAGTATTTGGGGATTTTTTAAGTACTGGAAAGATGTTTGCCACAGATTCTTTTGGGTTACCAGATTTCTGTTGCCTGTAGTTACAATTGCATGTTGAACATTACAATACCTTTTTTTCCAAGTTGGCTAATTTAGATATTCACAGCATAGACATCCTCTTAATCAGTTACATGACATTACATTTTCCGTTTCCAATTTAAAGGGCTAATTAGAAGGAATCTGAAGGAAGCTCTACTAACTCTTTCACTTTCAATCCCTTACTACACAGTCTAACATTTTATGAGTACAAATAAATGAAGAATATATTCATTTGAAACACTGTGTGAGACTTGAACGTTTCAATTTTCGTGACGGGCTTTGGCTCAAGTGCAAGTTGCTCTCCATCAAGCATAGTCTGCAAGTTCTGAGAAAGATTCTGCGCCAGACAAAACATACTGTAAAGAAGGAGCAATACCACTCCCGGTCCTGAGATGCATAAAATAACTGGCTGAATTTCCAGGAGAAAGTCTACCCTAAGAGCTGAATTAAGTCCAATAATCACCAGGAAACAACTCTAGAACATGGGAAGGACCTAGTGCTCCAGAGAAAACAAAGTGATTAATTACAGGGCATAAGAAAAAAACCCTAGAAGAATTTCAGGACATTCAGCAGTTAAACGGAGGTACAACTTGACACCAAGTCTTCCTTCTACCAGTTCTCAATTTTGTTCTGTACACAATATTGTTCTTTTCACCACATAAGCCATAAAAGCTATAAAAGAAAAGAACTTCACTTTTCCACCTCTGACAGTTGTACGAGTAGTACAGCAGCAGTGACTGTTCTGAATACTGCCATAAGAACCATTTGGTCACAGACAAATTAAACTTCCATCGCACACCAATTTTCCTTCCACTACTCTCCAACACTTAAAAACTTGGAAGTTTAATGTGTTCTTTAAATTAATACATTAAATTTGCCTTGCAAATTCAAATAAGAAATGTATTAAGGGTTTTTCCAAAGTATTTATTTTTGTCTACTACTACGAAGCAAAGGACCAAGCCAGCTCCAAGACTTATTTAGAGCACCCATATGTTTTAAGATAACAGGATCCATAACAATATTCTCTTCCCCATGCCATACTAACTTCTGAGTGCCTACTAATCCAGACTTTGAAGTTTTCCTCTACTTAATTAAAAATCATTACTCCATAATAAAAAAAGAAAATGCTATTACAACTGGTGTTTCAGTAACTGATTGTATGGATTATTATATCAACCACCCCTTACTGATGCAAAGAAAATGGGCTTTCCAATACCACCAGCAAGATTTAACCATGTTTTCTGCCCGAGCTTTTCTTCAAAAGGTCATTATTATGCAGATAAAATGTCATGCCTGTACGTGCAAGCAGTTGCTAAAGAGCATTCAAAAGGAGAATTAGAACATTTTAAACCCCTTCGTATCAGTGCCAGCAGCTGAGCAAACCAGAACCCTGACACCCCCGGAGGCTTCCTCCCAGCGTATTTCCAGAGAGATCTCCTGCCTGGCTTAATAACCTTCCCTAGCAGGTAATATTCAGTGCGAACAATTATTGCCCATTATTTCGTTGTCAGAGGCAATACAGCCCCTGAATACTGCAAAGGTCAATTCTCTCACCGAGCATTTGCTGTGGGGGTGTTTCTGATGCAGCAAAAAAACCCAAAGTAAGCCACGTTTGGCTAACTTTTAAAATTAGAAGTGGAATAAAAATTGATTGAAAACCACCTGGTTCTACAGATTAGATCTGTCAAGATATTTCACAGGCATTTTAATTAAAAAGACCTAAGATTTTTTCCAGAAAAATTTTTCTAAGTTATCTTTGCTCCCTCTCAAATCTGTGAGATTTTAAAGCACATCTTTTAGTCTTCCTGTAGCAAGTACTTCCAAGCCTAAGTTTAAAAGTGTTGGTCTCATGCCTTCTTCCACTTGCACTTTCCAGCTAAACAAAACTTCTGTATATTTCATTAAAAACAAACACCTGCATGTCAAAAAGTTTACCTGTTTCCTTTGTTTTCAAAAGACTCCCTTGGCAAAGAAAACACACCAGAAATTAAATGTTGCCCACTAATCTATGTCCTAAGGGAGTAGTCATACCATACAGAATATGAGCATTGCATCAAGCTGAAGAACAGAGAGGTTGTTTCAAACTACAGTGACATGTTATGCTGCACCTAAAGAACATACTTAAAACCCTCATCTACGGGTGGTCCAAGAATTTACACTAAATTGAAGCCAGAGAAAGAAAAAGCTGAACTGTGAAGAAGCTCTTTTCTTCTTCAATAAGCCCTTCCTGAAGCAACCAGGCCAAGTCCAACAGATGAGAGGTATTCTCTGCTATTCCCTAAGACAGCAGGCAACTGAAAATACTAGAAATTTTAAACAGATCCACAGACACTCCCCATGCCTCTCAAAGGAACTCAAAGGTGCTAAAGGTAAAAATGTGCTAGACTATTTACTTTTGATATCTTTTTGGCAACACGCTGTAATTTTTACCCTTCCATAAAACCAAATTTTTCCAAAGCACTGAAAAACTTGGCACAATGAACATGGAATTTTGAAGTTCCATACAAAAAAGTCAACTATGCAGACCTATTTCTGTATTCACTGCCCTGTATTAACATAAAAGATACTTAGAAGTGGAAAAAAATAGTAATAGTTTGTCAGTCTTGGGCACAAAATTATACATCTGAAATTAAAATCTTAGGCACAATTGTGTTTTATTCTTTCAAACTAAGAACAGAAGTCAAGGCTTGGAAATGGTTGCCATGGGAGGCTGTCAAGACCAGTCTACACAGGTCCCCTAGCCGCCTTCTCGGACCTAATAGCTGACAGTCCGTCGAGCAGCAGGTTTGACAAGAGACATCCCAAGGTCCTCTCCAACCTGAATCACCCTATGGTTCGACAGAAAAACGCATGTGCACATTCAAAATTCAGCACAAATCCTTCTGAAGCATCAACTACTACCTGCAAGGACTAAGTAAGATGATACAATGATGTCAACCTCCGTTAAGTGAGACATTAAGATCATCATCCGTCCCTATCTTGGAACCAGGAGTGATCACAGATGATTGCCTAACCATACCGCAGTAAACATGTCTTAATTCTGACAACCATATGTATGGCTTTCAGCCTTCCATGTAAACATAAACGACACCATTTTGCATTGAATATAACCTTTTTAATTAGCTATTAACTGTGTACCAGTTTTTTTCTAAAACCAGTCTCTCTGTGTACTAGAAACTGCTTAAACAAAACTGTAATGGCAAAATATTTATCTTGGGGATTTGTCTGTTTGAATTCAGACATACACAAGCAAAGACAGTGTTAACCAGAGTTGCAGTCCTACTATACACATACACACAGATTAAAGCTTGTAAGATTTTCTATTTCTTACATAAACTGAAAACAGTCGTATCCATTGCAAAATCTCTACGTAAGGCTGCAAAAGTTTACAACATGTTATGTCAACTTCCTTTTCCTTGGAAGTAGTCTCTTCCATTAATCTAATGCCTTAATTTCTGTAACAGCACTATTTCCAAAAATAATGTTGCCTCATCTAATGAAGTAGTACCAGGATGAGCTAGGAGGAGACAACAGGACTAAGAGCAGAGAAAAAGCAGCAGCCTCCGGGCTGGAGACAAAGCTTTACAGCATGAAGGCTTCGATTCCACAGAAAGATATGGTCTGCTTCCTACAACCTACCTAATTCCACTGGCTTCACAGGAATTGAATTTAACATGATTAAAAGAGAAAAAGTCTTTTTAATTCAAAGAAGTGAAATAAAGTGATTTATAAAAGTTTCCTTTGTTCTAGTAATAAAACCATTATAAATTCCATCGTTGTCATATCCCAGTGTATTTCACACCAAAACAATTCAACTAGTAAATAAGTGTTTCTAGCCGTAAAATCACTTGCAAGTCGAAATCTCTAACAGCTACACATACAGGGTATGTCATGCCAAATTACCATCCACTCCTATTAATGATGACAAGAATACACGAGATCTGCAAGAGATACAATTCATCTTCAATAGAATGAAAGAGTTAATTGCTGAGGGCTCTCCACAATTCTGTTTAAAAAAGTTTCTCTCGCTAAATTAGACCAAGCCTTGAGCCACATCACCATTTGCTGAGCCTCTGTCCAACAGGCTTTAGTTATTGGCAACGCATTTAATCCTCCTCTGTTTGCACAGAAATTCATCTATGAGTCTGGCAAGAAAAGAGGTATTTCAGGACGAATGCCAGAAGGTAATTTATAGAACACCCAGCTCTCAGGCCCTAGCAAGCAAGTTGTGTTACAGTGCCTCCCAGTGCACAGCGCTGAGAAAAGGTTGAAGAATCCATTTTAGACTTGGAACTACCAAGAAATCCCAAAGGGATTGCAACTATCTTAGAGCCCGTTCTCAAAAGCATTTAAGCTGTTCTGAAAAATTCTAGTCAGAAAATAGTATTGAACTGTGGGATTTCGTTTCACTATTCAAAGAAAGAAATTGCAACAGTGAAAATGAAAATTAGGTGAATTTATATGGCAGACCACCCTTTTGTTGAATACTTGTACAACATCTTGCGTGACAGTCTTGGGAAAAAACAGGATTTCTGTATCACAGATTAAAAAAAAAAATTCATTGACAAAACCCAAGAATTTTACAGCAGATAAAACTGCTCTAGGAAAAGGAAGAAGAATTTTTGTATTTTATATATAAGGTGACCCACGCCAAAGCATTTCAAAGTCAAAAAGCCCCATACATATCTGCTAATCTCAGTGGGCCTCATATCATGTTCCGAAAGTTGAGTACTCAGGAGAACTCAGTCCTCCAATGCTGACTGTTCAAACCTCTCACAAAAGTAATTTCAGAACTCTAAGCCAACATCCCAAATGCTATCTAGCACCTTAATTTCTTAAACGGTAACAAACACATCAACGCTGATGTTCAACAGAATTAATACATGTCTAATACATACATTTAGTAAAGAGGCTTAAGTTCAACGTAATCACCATTTCCAGTTCATTCACAGACCATGAACATACAGCACTGCAGGAAAGATTTAAAAAAAACCCCAACATTTAACAAAACCTACAGTTGACTTTTACAGGGAGAAAGAGGCAGGTGTACTTCCTAACCTTCTGAAGATCAGCATTATTCTTGCTGGCTCTTAAAGAAGTAGTAGGGTCATGACGCTGACATACAGCTTAGCTCAGTCTAACTTGGGGCAGTTTGCTTATGAGAAAGGTCAGACCTCTGAGATTAAGTGAGGGAATCAGTCAAAAATGAGTGAAGCAAATGAATTGGATTAGCTCACTTGGACAGCACAGAAGAATCAGGAAAATGCACAACCTACAATCAAAACACGCTGTTTACAAAAACGCTGTCCCAAGCCAAGCTTCTAAGTCAGCAGAATGTTTGTAGCTGCAGACACGCAGGTAACTGACCCCTTTTGTTTAGGGGAACTAATTACATGAAAACAAATCAGCTTTACAAATAAAAGGGAAGAAGGTGACACACTTACAGCGGTTGGATCCTTCACATGGAGCTGAGCTGCTGTCACTTGTTTGAAACCACCAGGATAGCTAGAAAAACAGAACAAACATACAAGCTTAACACAATATAATACAAGCTCAAGCATATATTTAGACTGGGTATTAGGCAAAATTTCTTTCTCAAAAGGGTTGGCAAGCACTGGAACAGGCTGCCCAGGGAGGTGGTGGAGTCAGCGTCCCTGGAGGTATTTAAACAGCCTGTAGATGGGGTGCTTAGGGACATGGTTTAGGGGTGGACTCGGCAGTGCTCTATTCATGGTTGGAGTTGATCTTAAGAGGTCTTTTCCAACCTCAACAATTCTATGATGTTAACACAAATATCACTACATCTTGAACAACAGTGTAATGGTACTGTAAGCCTTCAAAAAAGGAACCTGTTCTCACGAGGCCACCAACTATATTGTATTTGAAAGATTCTACCCTGTCAAGCATCTATGTTTAACACCCTTTTTACTTTCTCATTTATTCATGTGACTAATAAAAAGTTTGAGTTTCACAAGCGGATGGGTATTTTTTTAAAACTGCTTATTAAACACACCATCACAGCTAGAGAATGCAGTGGGAGTAAGACACGTAAAACAAATTTGGAAATATTTCAGAACGACCCAAACTCCCAAGCAATCTGTGGCTGACATACAAGACAACCATTGTGAAGTAGGTATTATTTTCTGACCCTTGTAAATAAACCTGAGGGTGATATGGCATACTACAGTGATAAAATTTGACTTTGACTGCAATGCATCCACCTTTTTAAGTCTATGTGATATGGTGAAGCTGCATGAATTCACATCTGGGCAGATACTCTGAATGAATGAGAGTGTGATGCAAGAAATACACGGATGCCAGGTAAAGCTGGGTTCCTTTTGATCTAACTACATTCCTAGGTATGAACCGAAGGGAAATGCAAATAAACCCAACATCATTAAAACACGTCTGCTGAGGAAGCTGCAGAGATTTAAGTATTTAATTGTACAATTCTTTGCACTTACTCAAAATCAACTTAGCCACTTACTCAAGTGCTTTAACTTACACAGAAGTTTTTAGTCATGATTTCTGAGGTCATAGGGGTGGGAGAAGAATAAAAAAGCATTAATTTCCATCAACTCTAAACAAGAACTCTTCAGCAAAGGAATTTCAGGATAGAAGCACCAGTGCTAGCAAAATTAGCTTTCTCAGTGTGATTTATTAATCTCCCAACAGGATACATTTTAACATTTATAGATTCCTATCTGTGTTGTCACTATATAAAACCAGAACAACTGTTCTCAGATGACTGAACTGATCATTGCCATACTGTCTGTAACTGATTACTGCACTTCCATCTGTAAACAAGTTAGGTATGCCAGAACAATATACTATTGTGTACATCAGTGAAGCTTGAGAGCATCTCACTTCTTACCAGACTTTCCAATTCCTTTTTTTTTTTCATACTCTGATTCAATAATATATCAATCTAGTTATTTATTGTCAGGTAAACAGCCAATGGTAGGATGAAGTCATTAAAGTTGGCAACTGTATATATCTTAAATGTGCAGTGCCAATAGGAATGTCTTCTACTGCTTAGAAAACAGAATAGTCCTAATCACTGGGGTCATGGGTTCACACAGAACAGCTTACTCAATTGCTCTGACTACTTTTGAGTTAAATTATTTCCCTAACAACATACACCGGGGTGGGGGGAGGAGGGGGGAAGAGGAAAAAATAGGGAAAAAAAGGATTGCATCATTTCAAACAGCGTAACACATGCAAAACCAAAACAAAACGTAGTAGGAATTCCCTTTTGAACCAATATGCGAAAAAAGACTTTAACTATTAAGGAAACATGATATTAAATTTACCACTAGCTCATTTGAGTACTTATTATAAAACTTACCCAGTATGAGAAGAATATACTTTCTGTTCCCACTTGTTGCCAGAGAAGGCAATATGTTTTGTATTTATTATGACAACATGATCTCCACAGTCACCTACAAAGTAGAAATTAGTGGAAAATAATGAAAGAACCATGAATAACCAACCAAAATAACAGCTATCAAGTGTGCAATACATACATAGAAGCACATATATATACATTTCCTAAAGCTCAGATTCAAAGATCTGAGCTTTCCGAGTCACACCATCCAAACCTGAACTTAAATACCAACCTTAATTACTATTTTTATTACTACTGTCAGGTTAGAAGACAGGTGAGCAGGTAAAATACCATCAGACTAGATAATTAAACCATTGCAATTATTCAGCTAAGATCTGGAAATCTGGCTTACAGGCAAGTGCATTACTTCATTCAACATAATATGTTGCATATGCACCTATATTTAAAGAAAATATCCCAGAACAAAAAAAAGGTTAGTTCTAAACGACGATATTAAATATTTGTTTAATTTTGCTTTTCTCATAAAAGTAGTACCAAAGTTTATTGGAGGACTGAATATTTTGCATAAGTAAAATAATGCTATTAAATAATCACAGCCTAGGGGTTAATATATAAAAGAAATTAAAAGATTGGGGGTGGGGCAGCAGGGAGAAAAGACCCACAAAAATCCTGTTTTTCTCTTTTTCATCAATCAAGCAAAGTGAATGTTACAGCACATACACACGTTTAATGTTCTAACAGCAACTTTCACATCAACAGTTTTTTAAGTGCAAAGGCTATTATCTATCACCAATACCTTGCCAAAACCAGATCTTTCTTACTAATAAATTGCTAATAAAACCCATACTACCTCAAAAATATGAGGAAAATATGAAAAACCACGTAGTTTTTCATTTCAGAAGTGATCAGCTATGTAAACTATAACCACCCATTCAATCACTTGGAAAATGATTTGCCCAAAGATCACTCTCATATGAATTACCACATTAGAACAAGGTAAGTATTTGAAGAGGCTTGATTATATAAATTTTTAGTATGTAACAAAGCAGTGCACTAAAAAAAGACTTGAATTGAGCATGCAGTTTTTTACAGGAGCATATAATTAATACAAGTTTCCCACCCTATGTAAGTTTTCTATCATTTCTTAATCTTGTGTTCTTTAAAAGCTCTACTTGCAACTACAGCTGAAGTGCAAACACAATTCAAATGTCTTCACTGGTGCAGCCTTTCACCGCTGACAGACCAGTTCTAAAAACACTGTGTGTCTAAATAAATGCCATGGAACTGTCATTGGATGTTGTGCCTTTTTTTAATGGGGGGCAAAAGATGACAGAATACGATTATCTAAGGAAATTTTTGCCAACAGTTCTCCACTTGAATCAACACTGAATTAGCAATTTCATACACCAATAGATAGTTACAAACAATTAACAGTCAGGATTAAAACCAAACAGGAAGGATAGTTACACACTACTCAGTCAATTACTACAACCTGTTCTTTTTAAAGTAGATTAATCTATGGACAGCTAATGTCTCCTTTGACATTTCAGATTAATATGTTATTTTCCACTGGCCTTTCAATAGTGATGTCCTCACCACCTCAGGGATGGCTACGCTTGACAGGAAGAAAGCAGAAATATTCTACATGTCCACCAACAGCCAAAATGTATCCTGCTTTTGAAAAATATTCACAAAATATCATGGAAGGAACTGTTCTTTTAGGTTATTTTCATGCTCTAATATCAAATTATTCTTTTGTTAGGTATGTTTTACTCCAGAAATCACAAAACCAAGGCCAGTATATTCTATCCCATTCAGGCATGTGCAGTTTGTTAGATATCGCGCATACACTGTGGCTCTTCAGTTAAAAGTAAGCTGCCATAGTAAATCCATTTGCTCTCTCTGTACATTCATAACTTCATTAATTGCTACTGCACAGGAGTAGGAAAACAACAGGAAAAAAAGCCATGCCTCAGGCACATGCATTTTTCTACCTACACTTCAATTAAGGACTAAATGGTAATTAAAAGCAGGCCCCATACTGTCGACTGTTAGCTCACAAGACCGACAAAATACTTCCCAATTCTTTCATTAGAAGACAAGTGTTTGCTGCTTCTTCCAGCCATTATAAATTAAAATTGTAATCTAGAGTAACACCTGCCTCAGATCAGGTTGGTGGGACACTTCCATCTAGCCTAGTTTTCTCCTCTGAGGATGCAGAGAACCACAGCAAGTCCTACCCAAGCAAGTCCTACCCAAGCAACAGAATGGCTCACCTACACCTGTTCTCAATCCAAAGAACCACATTGCCCAATGTTTCAAAAATCTGGCCCCCTATTTTTGATTCTGTATTGGGAAGCTGCTCACAAAGATAGGATGCAAGGGGATGAGGGAAGTGAGAAGGGGAGGTGCAGGAGAAACCTAAAAATCCACATTCTAACCTCCTCAATAAGGTTGTTTCCCTTTATCGAAGGCATAGGGTCCTACAGCATCTAAAAATATGAGACTCTGGAGAATAATGAAAGATTATTCCTAAACCAGAAAATGAATATTCATTAAATCAAATTTCATTCCTTTCCTAAACACAGCTTAGAATCAACTCCAGACACGTTTCAACACAGTAAATAAATTAATGATTTTAAGGAAGGGTATATGGATACCAAATTAAAACCAAACTAAAACACCCCTACAGTGTTGTTCTGACTAAGGAACTGTTATCTCACAGACAGTAAAATATTTCTTGTTAGTTCAGGGAGAAAAAAAAAGAAGAAAGAAAGAAAGAAAGAAAAAAGCAGTGTTAAGTACACCAACCACACATTCATGCATACTGTGCTCTAAAAGAGTATCAAGTGTCTCTCATTAGAAGTAGTAATGTATCAATGTCAATCTCAGGTGTAATGCATTTAGTACTAATTTAGAGAATACTTTAGACCAAACAAAGTTACCCTTGAAATTACTTTCTAGGATTTTATAACTTCGTGGACATAAAAAGTATCCAAGATCTTTCCCACAGGACAACCAAAACCATTTCCTCTCAGTGTCTGCTTTATTTTTCACACAGCCTTAGTCTCCAGTGACATCTCGTGGACAAAACGTAATTTGCAACAGCAAAACTCTGGTAATTAAACCATCTTTAGAACACTACACATACTACCTTCTATTATGAAAAACAGATCAAGTATAATTTCAGAATGTACACTCTACATGCGTTAGCAAAGTTTAATGCTTCCTTTATGCTTCAGTAATGTCTCTTGAAAATTTTGCCCGAGTATTACAGGAAACCTACCAGCAGTATTACCAATAAGGAACAAGATCACAGATACATCCTTACTGCTGATGCAGAGAAGCAAAATGATTTTTTAATTTTAACAAGAAGATATCTTTCAACAACAATTATGTCTCCCATTTAAAAATCAGACAGATTCCAGCCCCATGACAGCAGAATGCCTGAGGCTGGAAGGGACTTCTGCTGGTCACGTTGTCCAACCCTCCTGCTCAAGCAGGGCCACCTTTTGAATATCTCCAAGGATGAAGACTCCACAACCTATTGAGCAACCATGTCCTGATGCTTCCTGATGTTCAGGGGGAACCTCCTGTGTCTTAGTTTGTGCCCATCCTCTGCCCTCATGAAGGCAGGACTTCTCTGTGCCTTATTCGGAAAGAAGAAACACTCCAAGACTGTGGTGGTGTGCAGTTACTGAAAGGTAACGTTCAGCAAATCTAATCAAGAATCACCTCAGTGTTTCATTACGTGCACTGTGAATTAAATTTTGTCATTTAAAATCAGTGCAACAAAACACGTCAAGGTTTTAAAAAATGGAAGCACAACCCACTGTAATTCAGCTACTAAAAATAAATTACAGATTCCTAACAAGCTCTATGTAAATTGGTAAGGACAACAACAGAGAACTTAGAGGAGTATGAGGCCAAAAGATGAGAAGGAAAACAATTACATTCATAATCTACAAACAAATAAAAAATATAACTTTATATATCTATCTTGATTTTAAAACTGAAATCAAAAGAAAAATAAATGTGTAGGAAAGCAAATTTGCTTTTATCTACTGTAATACTCACTTAGTGCATGGTAAATAGGTTTATGCCTGCCTTCAAGTCTGATTACAGTTGCAGCTGCTATTTTTCCTGGTGGCTGCATCTTTGCATCGAGGAGATACCAGGCTCTGGCAAAAGTAGCCCATTGCTAAAGAGAAAGAGAGTTAGTACTTAGCACAGAAGAACACACCACCATACATAAATCTAGCTTCTTTAAAGAGATCAACATCTTCTGCACTCCAAAGTACTAGAAAAACTACTAGTATTTAACAACAGCCTTAACATGCTTTAATGGATGGAAAGCACTGCTACACACTGCGATGCACCTACTGCTGCATGTGCTTCCAATGTAAGTGCCTTAACACAGAAAGGTTATCAGCTCAGAGGGTTTTGTTTCACAAATCACAGAACCCTAGAATGGTTAGGGTTGGAAAGG
>NW_010234795.1:0-9141 GCF_000690775.1 Eurypyga helias
CCATGGCGGCCAGCCCCAGCCTTGGCGCCACCGGTTTGAGCAGAAGTCCCGCCTCCCTCCGGGAACGGAGGCCAATCCGAACGGGCGAAGAAGGGGATTTGTAACGCTATTTGCTAGATCTGACGTCAATCCGATGTGGATTGATCTGCCGTTAAAGGCGCCTTTAACCAGCCGCCTGCGTCAATCGCGTATTCTAATCCCTCAGGGAAGGGGGGTGGGGAGGAGGAGGAGGAGGGAACTGAGGCGAAATAAAGCGTTAAAACCCGAGCAGGATTAAGAAGTTTATAGAAAACAAAACAATCTGCAAATCAACAGCTAAGAGGCTTACAATAAGCCTTAGAACAATATCCCAAAATACCCCTGAAACAAATAAAACTCTTCAAGAACAACCATTCCATGTCCAACATTCAGGATGTTTCCCAGTTTCTGGAAATGAATGACATGAGGTGGTCCACCTCATCCCTGAAGGGCAGCCATGGCTGAGCTCAGCGGGCCCCTCAGTGCTGCCCACAGCTGGGCGCCCTGCCAGGGCTGAACCCTGCTCAGCCCACACAGCTGGGTTTGCCCTAGTAACTTACCAACTAATGGCTTTATAGCTCATTAATGGCTCCCTGGGGTACCCGGGCTTCCCAAGGTACCTGAGCTAGGCCTCTGGCTGCCTGCAGAGGTAATGACTAACACGCACCCTGGCCTTCCAGGCACCAATGCAGCCAGCGTTTCCCACACGGATGCCTCCCAGAGAGCATGGCGGAAACATGCTGTAAGTGTTCCTCTCTGTAGTGAGGAGACCTTTTCTCCCTATCCCGGTTTCACATGGCAGGCTAGAGCTATTAGGTGTAGTTTCCAAGGTGCAGCCTACCTGCTGGAGGAACTGTTCTCAGGAGCTTCCCTCATGCCCACCACCTCAAGGGCTTCTGCTCAGTTGGGAGATGGGTCTTTTCCCTCCAGCCTCATCCCACAAGTGACCTGCCACACTCAGCGTTGCCTCACGGAGTGGAAGGGAGCAGGCCAGCCTGGCTTCTGGCAGCTTCCACAGGTGCCCCCTGCAGCCCTGATCCTGAGGGGGTGAAAAAGTGTCAGAAAGCCGTCAGGGTGCTGGAGCCGGAAGGTTTGGGAGCTGCAAGTGCTCCTCAGGGAGTTGACGAGCCCCATGGCATAATCCTGGCCACTGAGCGGGTGCTGAGGCAGCAGAGAGGCCTGGTGAGCCCACAGACTGTTGGCTGGCCCAGGAGCCGGGCTTCAGGGCAGTGCTGGCTGCAGCAGTGCCCAGGGTGGGAAGAGGGCAGCCAGCGGCGTTGGGCCTGTGGAGGCGGGGTCATTCCTGCCTCACTCCTGCCTGGCAGCACATGGCCTCAGGGCCCACCCCTTGGGGGACAGTAGTGAGGGACAACACGAGCCCCACTGCCAGCCTAAGTTAGCAACTACTTTGGTAAGGGCTTTCTGAAAAGTGAGAGCAATACCTGGCAGAGAACATGAGGTTTGACTGGAACCTATTGCAGGAACCAGCAACAGAAACCAAACTATAATGCTGTGAGTTCCAGTACAATAGGACAAACCATAATGCTCTTCCTCTTATGCAGAATTCATGGTTTTTTTCCATCTACCTTAGTTCTGGAAATGGTTTTGCCTGGGTTTGTTATATAAATGAATTGCATTTTGAGGTGATGGAGTAGGTGTACATAAACTCTCAATAGCAAACATTCCTTAGCTCATATCGGAAGGACACAACTCTTAGAGCCTCTGGTTACACCAGACTTGAACCTAACATGGATGAAAGGCAAGAAAGAAGCCTGCAGCTTCCGTCTGCTGCTTGCTTTCTTTTCCACTAAAGAAGCCTACAGTGAAAGAACAGATCCACTGAGCCAATTGGAGTCTCATGCCTTGCGAGGAATATGCTCAGACCTTGTCTCTGGTCACAGACCCCTGCCTTAAAGGTAACTGTTAGCCATTAGTGACTGACTTCTTTAATTTACATCATTCTTCCAAAATAAAGCAAAAGAGAGAATAAGAAAACTGCAAGTAAGGGGTTAGATATTAGTCCCCCATCTTTAAACCCTCGCCTGCACTGTCCTGGATGGTTGTTTAGAAAAAATCTTTCTGAGGTATTCTCAGAAAACCACTGCTCTCATCTGAGCTCTTCTCCTATTTTCTTATTTCAGTCATCTATTTAAAAAACATGAGTTTATAGACTTAATGGTCTAGATCACCTGGAGGTTACAGGCCTAACACAGGAATTAGAGTGAAATTCTATGACCCTTCTGGTTGAAGGAGCTCATAACAGTCCCACACTATCTATGAATACAATGTATTTTAGGATATAATTCTAAATTAAATGTTTCTCTCTTGAAAAATCTCTTTTAAGCTTTCTGTTAACTATTTCTGGAATAAGAAACATAAAATTGGATAAAGGTGGCCAGAGATTTGTTGCATCGTTAACAATAGAATTGCTTTTGTTATTAATAAATTCATACTTACCTATTGTCTGCCATGCCCACATACATCAAAGCATATCATAAACGAATATACATTAAAGAGAAGATGGAACATGCAAATTTACATACAATTGAGTTACATATAATTGAGTGCAACACTTCAGGACATTTTATTTAATACTTTATTTAAATAGCAAAGTGATAGAAACCTGAAGTGGTTGGAACATGATTACATATTATGTACTTTGGCCTCTCAGTTATATTTAATACAGCATCTCTTGAATTAAGTGCAGTAGCATTCAGGAAGAAAACAGTTTCAGTGAATTCCAGACCTACGCTGTATTTTCGTGAGGGATATTTTTGGAGATGCATGTGCTCCATGTCATGAGGAAAAGATACTTCCCTTTACATCAGATGATTTTTCACAAGAAATCTTTCACATTGTTTTTCTTTATATTGTCTTTATTGGATTAATTATATGGCTTTATATCCTGTAAATATCTCTACATGTTTCAGTTGAAAGAAATCAAATAATCACATTTGCAGCACTAGGAAACTAACAAAAACAGGTTGTGAAATATTTAACTAAACTGGAAAAACACTGAGTAATATGGTATCTGGAATACTCTTGCATGTGAAGGGAGATGACCTGTGTGCTCTAATGAGTCTCTGTAGAGCTGACTGAAAAATGGAATTTCCGTTTTACAAAAAACTCTGAATATTTCAGCACTTGGTTTTGTTTCAAATTAGAATGAAAGTATAAATATCAGCATTTTTCATCAAGGGGATACAGTCTGACAACTGTAATGAAGTAGTCCATGAAAAAAAAAAAAAGATATTTGTGTATTTCTAGGTATTGCAGCTGCATTTGGAGTCTCCAGTCATGATAGGGCACAGTTGATGCATATAATGAAAAATAGATCCTGACCTGAAGAACTAGCAGAGCTCTGCATATGATAATAGTAGAAGATGAATTTAAAGAACAAACAAAAGAAATAATGTAACACTGACAGTTATAATTATGTAAGAAATGGTTGCATTACATGCCCCTTAAAAATGGTAATTCTTTTTTCTACACAAATTATTGAAAGAACTCCCTCTCTACTCCAAGTTTTGTGTTATTATTTGAAAGTCTGTCTACTCTCAGAACGTGTTTTGGGATCTTTTGCTTTAAGATTGAAATCTATTTATCTGTTGAATGACCTGCTGATTCTGGTGCCATGTAGTAATCAAGCTAAATTGAACAAACATGGTTTCTTTTTCAGAGTTGAATTGTTTTCCTATAACTTTTAAGTGCTAGTGTTCTCTTTTTTCTGATTTGTCTCAGTTCTGGCTTGAGTAGTGACAGAGTTTTTCCTACCAACAGCAAGATTGCTAAGTATCAAAGTTTGTATTTTGTAGTTATTGTCTATCAGCTTATGCTAAGATTGTTGTTACCTGATGGTATTGCTGAGTTGTGTAGATATTGTTAAAAAATATCTGTATATTGCTCAGTTGGTTTTTGCCTGAAGAATGTCAGTGGGACGGTGGAGGTAAGCACTGAGAGACTGAGGAGGTGAGGTAGAAGGTTGGGGAAGGGCAATGGGAAAGGTTCGTTCAGGATGTCAGGAGATAGATACAGTAAAAGCAAAGCAATGGGGATGAATAGTGGTGAATAGATTTTCAGGTAGCTGGGGAAGGGGGTACATTCTTGCTTACCTTGTTTTTTTGCTTAAGAAGTAATCTAAAAGTTCACTTCTGGGTCTCACATAGGTATTTGGTTGTCTACTATCAGTCTGCGTCCCCTAATAATGACTCTTGTAGTACTCTCTCATGCTGTTATAGGCTGTGTTTGGCTGTGTATTTTATGTTGTACCAACTATGCAGTCTTTTTATTTTTTATTCCAGCAAGAAGTGGAACCCACAAAGATAACTAAGAAAAAATCATACAGACCACATGTGTGAGTGCATGAGGCTTCTTCCTATGGAGGAGGGAAAAATATGTTAAAATAGTATTTTTCAACTATTTTGAAGAATTATCACTTCCTTGCACAGTCTGAAAAGCATCCTTTTAGTTTTGTCTGATTTAAAAGCAAAGATGAAAATAGACAAAGGTAAGAATAGGGCATATTTTGTATGATATGCTAGAGCACAGATTTACAATTGCAACACATCAGCATAAGTTCTGCTATATGCGTCTTGCAAGTAGCTATGATATTGTAACAGGTAAAAATAGTGTTTCTTGTGTTGTGTGTTTTGGGTCTGGGTTGTTTTTTTGCCCCCAGTAAAGTTTTTTTTTTAAATCTCTAAAATGAGCATTAAAATAAGAAAAGAGTCTTTGAGAGTATTAATCTACTGTTGTGTTAAGCTGTAATAAATGCTTCTCCATTACAGCTTTTGATTGGTAAGACACATGGCAAAAAAAATTATTTAGCAAGTAAGAAAAGTGTCTGTTAGACACAGATTCTGGGGAGTTATTTCCACAGCTCCCTGAAAACAAGCCCACTTTTTAGAGAAGTACTGCAAACCACGTTCACGAGCCCTGCATTTTGTATGAATTACTGTATGTTTTATCTAAGCTGAGAAGTCAAGTAAAAGATTCATATGAAGTTTTATGGAACTAGTGAGTTTCTTCACTCTGGTTATGGAGCCAGTAAAATTCAACCTGGCAGGGAATATCAGTTTTGAAGCGAAATTGGTCAAAGTAGCCAGAAGTCTGGATTCCATTGTTGTATTTTCTTTCCTCTCAGAAGTCACGTTGGCTGTAGCACAGTTATACCATTTCTCCTGAATAGAAATTTAGTACTCTGTTTACTCCATATACCTAGCATTACAACACTCCAAAATGGTCTTCCCTTAAGTAGGTGGTGTTGTTTCAAATTACAAAAATGGTTGTCTTCTAAATTTCTGGCACTAAGATGCACTTTTTAGCCGGAAGGTTTGTTTAGCTGCCTCAAATTGATTGCTAGGCATAAGGTTGCCACACATCATATAGTGACCTGTGTATATTGATGATTTTGAACTTGTGGACCATTCTTGTAGAGCTTTATCCTACTTCTGCAAGAAACCTGGTGAAAAATTGAGGTTCTTAATCAAGCCAGTACCTGGCAGACTGTCACCCATTCCATCACTTTAGGTGAAGTCCACAGAATTTCTTTTCTCAATGTAATGTCTTGTATCTCTAAGACTAGTAAGGCTGTGGTGGGCTTTTGGAATGAGAATGGAACAAGTGTAGGATAAATTGCATAATAAAGGTTTGGAACCTACTAATTTGTACACCAGTGTAACCCTCAGACTGTACAAAAGGCCCATCTGTCAGCAGGGGGATTTCCTCTGCAACCTCTCTGTGCTGTGCTCCAGTTAGGATGGCACGGGAAGTCCTGCATAGGCTGACTAGCGTATCCGTCATATTACTAGCAGTCCCCATTTGCCATGAGTTAGACCTATGACTTCAGTAACTGATGTCAATAAGCAACCAGCAGTTTTGTAATGCACTAGAGTGAAAATTGATTGAAAATCCATGTGTTGAAAGAGTGCTGTCTGTAACTTGTATTTACTGAGATTTCCTAATGAGCACAGTTTTTAGCTTTTTGCCTATGCCTGGCCATGCCAAAACTGAATTTTTAGGACATTGATATCAACAAGCAGACTTCGCTGCTTAGCTCCATTTCTAATTTTGACAGTACGAGTCAGGATGATAGTAGCAAAACTAAAATGCTAGGATATAGCTCTTCAATATTATAGACATAAAAATAAGTGAAACCGAGTGGCAGGTTGTGCCACCTTTTTCTGCTAGTGAATAGTTGATCAGAAGTTGTGCGGTTATTACACACTTATGAAGGTCCGTCTCAGCAGATGATCCACATGAAATGATCATGTGTGCACTCTGAAACCTGTTGCAGTTGTTAAGTGCGTATTAGGTACAACTAGTTTTTTCTTGGGGTTGTTTGAGCTAATGCTTTTTAGCTGATGTTTGCTGTGGGACAAGCGCATGCATTCAGTCAGTTCCTGTTGCTCAACGGATGAATGGAAAGGTATTAAGCTGTATGCTTTGATCACCTGCCATTGTTTGCAATACCTTTTAGAGTCGTTCATTTGCTGTCTGTTATGGCTGTGGGTTTGATAGATCACAGCATGTACTGATTAGAGTATTTGTCTGCATGCCTTTTTCCAGGCTTCTTTTCCTTCAAGACAGGAAAATTTGTGTTTTCTTATGTTAAGTACTTTTATTACAGGATCAGGTGCACAAATAAAGCCTTCTGAGGCAGTTTGAACTCAATTCCCCCTTTTTAGGGTACCTATTAAAAAGTATCTTAAAGAGCTGGCTGTTTCAGAGACCATCTTATCAGAATCCTCTGAAAATAATATTCCATAAAGCTTGAGTCATAAAACACTGTCTGTGGCTAAAGGTTTGTAATTTTGATATATAATGCTGTGGTACTTGTATGGAGTCAAGCGTATTAGAACTAAGCTTAGTCTAGCATCATGGGTTTAGTATTTAACAATGAAGTTTCTTTAAGAGGTTTTTGGGGAAAAAAATCTGTACATTTAAGAATAACATCTAAAAATTCTTTCCTACTCACAGATTCTCTGTGTTTCCATGACAGTTATTGCTATCATTCACAGGAGTACAGGGAGATCTTATAAACACACTTTCATGTTGGAATTGGTTATATTTTTCGCTTACATAAAAAGATACATAAAACTCCATGCAAGACAACTATGTATAGAGCTATTTATACACATCTGGGTTCTAATAACCTAAATCCCTTGGGTTTTTCACTTTCATTGCCCTAATATCCTGACAACATCTTAAATTATCAGATACACTAATATTGCTCCTTCATAGCTCTGTACAGTATCTTTACGAATAATACGTGTCTGTGTATAGAGATAGCTGCATTAACACACACACATGCTGGATAGACATTTCTCTTTTTCTGACCAATAAGGCTTTTAAGTATCTGTTGTTTCCATTTTCATGTCTCCAAAGCTTTTATGTGAATTCTTCCAGCACATTTCTCATTATTCTCTCAACCTTTCCTCTGCTGGATGGCTGGGGTTTCCAGACATATAACCTGAAATGTCCTATGAGAATTTACATAAAAACAATAAAGCCAAGGAAATGGAAACCACAGAATATATACATAATTTTTTTTCAGTCTTTGCTAAGAAGCTCATTGGTTAATATTTACAAAGGAATTCAATTTTCCATATTAACATCCTTTTCACTGCAAAGCAAGTGTGGGAGAGTGGGATGGTAAGAATCGTTACTTAAGTGAATGGGGGGCTAGATGTTAATTTCATTAATGAATAGAAGATCTTACTTTTCTCTTAGTATATGAAGAAGATTGTTCCATGAAAAAAATCACATAAATGCCTGAATCAAACAAATGTTAATGCAAAACTTTGAAGGGACTTTTCTTCTTATTTAAGAAAAGTTTAAAGGGCTTTTGGTTTGTTTATTTGTCTAAACACATATGAAGGAATACTGGTTTCTATTATCTATACTAATGGCATCCCCTGAAAGTGAATTGTTAAAACTAATACAGCTGCTTGTAGGATCAATAGTACAGTAAAACTGTTCCTACTGATGGCTGCTTGTTAATGAGTTGTGTACCTGTCTCTGTGAAATGCCCCTGGCAGGTTTAGTCAGGAAATCCTTATGGGAAGCTGCTCATATCACAGAAACCACTACTGTAACTTTCATATTGTCATGATATTGATATTTTCTGCAGAAAGAAATAAACACGGAGTTTATTTAGAGGCCAAATAAACATAGAGTTAAACTGTTATCCCAGCTCCAGAGTTTTAACTTAATGGTGTTCTTTAAGAAGTTGTTCCCACATTTTACAGAAAATACTGGTATTTAATTAGTAAAAATACTCAGAAACCAAAATATTTTGTTCTGATGTTACACATTTCCACAGCAGTTAGGATTCGTGTATGTCATATTATCTCATATTATTTCATTATCCAACTTGGTTCCTGGTCCAGTGCTGAACCACACTTAAGGATTTCTATAACAGCAAAAGTTGGAGCCTTTCTATATATCCAAAAAGCATCACTATGCAAATATTAGAATATGCTAGTTCATAGGTGAACTTGAGACATTGCCATTAGCTTTCTCAGTAAGACTGGAAAATAGCAGTGCTAAAATAATGAATTGTACTTTCAGGAAAGAATAACAATGATTAAAAAACAACAATAACAAAAAAAAATACTAAAAAGCAGAAATGGGATTGTAGCATGTAGGATACCTGCATGAACTTAAACGCCAGCAGAAAAATTTGCTGTGTAGTACGTACCTGTGGATGGTATGAAGGTGATGGGGGAAGATGAATCCCTAGGATTAAGGAAAAAGTCTAAAAGAGATGTCCCCTCTATTAAAGGTCCTATTCTTGTTTGGTAAGAAAAAGGTAACAATCATCTGGTATTAAACCTGGAAATAATCAAATTAATCATAGTTCAATTTGTTCTAATAAAAACAGTGAAAACGCTATTCTTAATTGAAATCGCTGCTGCAAGCCCCCTCATATTTCTTGATTTCACAATAGCTTCTCTTATTTTGAGAGAAATACATTTGTAACTACATCAAGGAATAATTATTCCCTAATGAATGTACTGGAGTTCATACTCTGCATGGAGAAAATAACCCTCATGAAACAATGAAAAATTATTGTTTATGTCTGTTTTTATTTCTGTGAAATGCTGATGCTCATCAAGTGCC
>NW_010234795.1:9154-16792 GCF_000690775.1 Eurypyga helias
CTGTTAACTGATAAATTATGGCCTTTGAGGGCTGGAATTGGTTCCTTGCTTTTTGTAGGAAGAGTTGGATTGAATAGTTCTTAGAAAAGGGACAGTATGGATCAAGTCTTCCAGACAAAATCTGCCTATGATTGACTGTTCAAAAACACCTAAGGCAGTGAGGCGCCTTGCCACAATAGCGAGAGATGGGAACCAGATGCCTGAGGGTCTTAAGAGCTCTTGAAAATCTGTGTATTAACAGAGGTGCTTGTGTCCCAGTTAAGGATCCTCACTGACCTAGTGAAAGCATCTTGTGCATCTGGCAATGGTCATGATGAAAGTTTACATGGGAAATGTAACATTTTATAATCTAGGTGTAACGCCTAAATACTGCAGTCCTAGTGGGTAGATGCTATGAACTATAGTGTAGAAATTATTTAGCCAAGAAAATAGTCCAGAGTATTTCTATGGAAGTAATCTGAGTAGTGGGGTTTGTTTGTTTGTTTGTTTGTTTTGGTTCTTTTTTTTTTATCTCAAAATTAAGTTTGCTTCTATTTTCTTGGGTGGTCTTTGCTATCAAACTGTGATTTTACTATGAATGAGGCGTTAGAATTTTTTTACCAAATGATGTCATCAAATAAAATTACTTAGGATAAATCAAGATATTAGTTTAGATATGAGTATGTTTTGTTTAATATTTTTGATTTAACTTTTAAACTATCATTTTTAAATGAAATTATTTTAAAGATTTTAAAATTATACATTTGTTCAAGAATTTTTTTTCAAAAGCACTCCAATTCTGTAGTAATGTTGAGGAGGCAGGCTTACTTTTACCTCAAAAAACTTTAGGCAGTGAATTTGTTTGGGAGGTTTGAAGGCTCTTTCCATCCTTACACTGAAATATTGTGAACCTCTTATTAGTTTGAATGGACGTTCACTGATCTGAACTGCTCTTCCCTGACTTGATCTATTCAAAGAATTTGGAAAAGAAGAAAAGGTCTTGCTGGTGTCTGTCCTGTTGATAGGATCAAGATAGATGGCCTGGTAGGATTTCAACCATACTAAACATGTAAGGTTCAACTTAGAGACAGCACATCGGTTCTAGGTAAATTTGTTCTGCAAATAGACACCTCCTGCCTGGTTTGCTATTGTGGATATCAGGTGATTCAATTTAACTAGTTTGGTGGGAAGTACTCACAAAGATGTTGATAAAAAATAACAATCTGGATTTTATTTCTCTTTTTAAAATTTATTTTTAAATGTTTTTTTAATTAGTAGGTTGCAAACAATGACTTCAGTCCTGTTCTGAGTATTCCTGCAAACATAAACAGAGATTTAATCCAGCAGATTTTGTCATGGATTTCCCATTAAATTTGTCCCCAAAGTGATTCAGGATACCATTTTTTAACAGCTCACTGAATGTACCCGGTCAATTTTAACTGGTCTGTTTACAAATTACTGCCATGTTCAGCAAAATCCATGGAATTGTTCCAAGTCTCTGGGGAGAATTTGTTTGAACTTTGCAGAACTGGGAGTCTTTCTAGATTTTATTTTGTTTTTCAGTGTCTTTTCAAGAGAGTTTTGCCAGATTTTTTCTAAAATTTAAGCAATGTGGGCCTGGCATTCCTTGCATTTGCTCTACTTTCATAATAGTGTAAATCTCTTAGCTTCATTAGCACTTCTCCTAATTTCTCTCTTTCATAGCATTTAATGAAGAAACAGTCGGTGAACTCAGTTTAATCACAGCATGTGAAATATGATTATCTGTTCTACTTAGGCTACCATATTTAGGTTCATAATCTAGATCTTAGTATTAGACTAATAAATTTTAAAATTACCCTAAGAAGGTTGTGATTTTTATCTATGTCCGCTAAGACATAGTATATGTTACACCAGAAGCTGTGGATCAGCAGTCATGCCTTGGTAGATCGCTGCATATTCTTATCTGTAGAATCACAGAATAATTTGGGTTGGAAAGGACCTTAAAGACCATCCAGTTCCAACCCCCCTGCCATGGGCAGGGACACCTTCCACTAGACCAGGTTGCTCCAAGCCTCATCCAGCCTGGCCTTGAACACTTCCAGGGATGGGGCATCCACAGCTTCTCTGGGCAACCTGTCCCAGTGCTTTCCCACCCTCTCCAGGAAGAACTTCTTCCTGACATCTAATCTAAGCCTCCCCACTTTCAGTTTAAACCAGTTACCCCTTGTCCTGTCACTACAGGCCCTTGTTTCCCTTACTTTTTTTCCTACAGATTAAAATCTCACATGCATAACCACTGGAATAGAAATAAAGATGACCTTATGAGGGATTTAGACCTTAGCACTTGCATATACTAAGACTGAAGTGTGTCAAATTGCTGTCTTTTTCATCTTGTTGTTTGTTGAATGAAACCTCAGGGCCACAGATAAACATTACAGTACTTGGTAGTGAATTCCATGTGGGACTACCTGCATCCAACTATCTCATTCTGCCATATCATTCAGATAATGGATCTGAATATTCAGTCTCAGTTTGGTCTACTTTGTTCCTAACTCTTCTCACCAGCCATATGACATTTTGCACAAGTGTTTTTCACATTTGTTGAACTATTTCTTGATGTAATTATTTTGTGGGCTGTTTGCCTGGACTTGTGACAGATGGAAAAAAAGCAACATACTAAATTAAAAGATTATACAGTATGTTTTTTAATACTGGAATTCTGACCCTGGTCTTATTTGCAAGCATGGCTATAATGTTCACAAGGTAAAAAACCCTAGCTTTCTATCTATAGCTTTCTCTCCTCATTATTGTCTTTGGGCATCTGTTTTCAAGGTTGGTCTGAAATTTGATCTTACTCAGATTCTCTCAGTGCATTTCAGCAACATATGTCATTAATGAAGGGAGCTGGGTAACCGGTCTCACCATTGTTTGTAATTCAGCCTATGACAGGCAGCAGGAAAGCAGAACAGTTTCGGCCAGCCCCAATTAGGAAAACATGCCCAAGGCATAGGCTATAGCATAAACAGAGGTATGTCTGGCTCCTCCCTAGAAGAAAACCAAAAGTATACACTTAGCAATAATGCTTTGCTTTTATTCTGATCAGGAAACCTGTTGAACAAAACCAGCTCCTTATTTTGATGTTGGTATGGCTAATGGCAAGAATAAAGAGTCATTCCCAATGAAGAGAAAGATCAACTGGAAAAGGAGGATCTGTGGATTGCTGGTGCTGAAGTAATATTTATGCAAAATAATAACCTCCTAAATTAAAAATGTAAAGAATTAAAAAAGAATATTTTTGTCTGAAAGAAACATACTGAAAATATAAACACTAGACTTTTGTCAGCAATTAGATATTCCCTTATCTTGTTTCAGACTGCAATGTTGTGAACAGGGAACATTCTTCTGAAGGAAGCTGCCATGCCACAACATGCCCTCACGTGAAGAATGATGTTACTGAGTGGATTCTGGAATTGAGCAACTTCTTCACAGCAAGAAGAATGATTGCAAATGAGGTAATACGCTAAAAAAGTAATATTTATAATTTCTGTTGAATCCTCACATCAAAATGTTTAATAGGTGTCTCTTACCTCTCAGTCCTCATGAGAGATACTTCATAATCATCATAGATTGGAAGTCCGAAGCATCTGGAAGATGAAGTAGCTTTCCCCAGATCACACACAGCTTTCTTGTTTTGTTATGACAATAAGTGATTACCAGAGCCAAGATGATTCCCAAACCACCTTACTTCCCTTCTCTAATAGCATATTACAAGAAACATGTTTTGCAGGGTAAAGAAGAAGGAAAGACGGAGAAGGGAAATATGTGCAGGACTCTTCTACAATTTGAATTAATAAATTGAGCCCATTGTTGTATAATTCTCACTGTCTGCTAACATCAGACTACTTGACAGAAGAAGGTTTTTATGAGCAGGCCAATTTTACAGATATGAAAACTGAAATAAAAAGTGATTTGACAAAACTCATACAACAGATAATTTTGCAAGGCTGTGAAAAGGAACTGTCCCCAACCCCCACGACTCACGAAAAACCTATACTCATTAAATGAGCTGGCATTCTCCCTGTTTCATTTGGCAGTGTAATACAGTGCAGAGGGAATGGTGTTCTTTCCATCAGGAATGCTTCGATGATGCCACTTTAATAGAAGAATGAAAAGGAATGCTGGACTCAAAGCATTCCCTAAGGTATAAGATTGACTGGAGTTGGAGGAAAAAATACTGGAAAAGAATAGCAATAGAAGTAGTATCTCAACAATAGCTTCTGAGGAAAAGTAATTTGAAATGTTGATGAAGAATATGTAGGGTTGAGGGATAAATGCTGAGAAGTGGTGTCAGAAACTCCAGGGTGAAGGCTGGGAGAACTGTGGAAGTAGTGTGGAAAGAAAATCTGACTTGCAGAAATGTAAGCGAGCCCCTAATTTTTGCCTGTAAAGGCCAGTCTGTCTCTCTTCCTTTACATGCTGGCCAGACAATGAAACTTTTGAGTTTTGTTGTTACAAAGGGAGGTTTATTACAAAGTTTTGTGACCGTGCATCACTTCAAATGGGGTAGAATTAAGTATCTGCTATTTTTGACTTCATGAACAGAGCAATGTGAGGAAAGCAGAACTGAACTTGTGAGATAGCCAAAGAATCTGCTGCTTTATGGGGTTTTCATATGGAAATAGGATCCCAAATCGGAGCGCAGAAGTTGTTCCAGTGACTAAGCTAGAGTAGGTCTATGAAATTCCTGCATATTGCCAGCAGGGAGGGAAGACATATTTGTCTCACACAGGCCTCTGCACAGATACTTCTTTATGCCATGTATTTGCTCCTGCGCTGAGTTAAGGATTTTCATTTAGAGGTATCAGACTAGCTAGCCTATTGAAATAACATTTTTCCCCATTCATGAAAATATTATGATAAAGTCTTTGACGAATACAGACTGGAATGGTGTGTGAAAGTATCAGTGTGGATGTGATGAGGTTATAAGGACTTTGAGATGAGTCCATAGGACCATAAGGAGAGATTTAAAGCTATATCTGTAGTTATCTACAGCTCTCCCAGATTTGTACGAACAAAATTATCAGCAGTTATTACAAACCAGGTTAAAAAAAGCACACCTCATCTGATTTCATGAATGTTAAAAGGAGTTTCACTGTAGGTGACATAAGGGACAGAATTCAGCCCTTGTGTGCTTGATATAGGAACACAAATTATTTTCCTACCAAGTCCAATAACATAGGGAAAAAGTTAATGGGAAGGGAAATCGAAACAAAGAATCTTAATGATTTTCAGAGAAAGCTAGGTATGTGTCAGGAGAAGGAAGACTTTGAAAGGCAAAGAGAAAGAGGGAAGGCAGAGTTTCGACCAGCCGTGGGGGGAGCAGGTGGTCAGACGTTACTACTGTGTTAGAGCATTTTCTCTTTAAAAGAATTTTTGAGTTTTTGAATAATGAATTGGTCTTCTGATATTATTGGCCTGTAAAATTTGTTACTTTCAAGAAACTGCTATGTGTGCATCTGGACTGTTTGTAAATTACCTCCCAAAGCACAGCATTTGTATGTTAATTCCTATGAAAATTAGTTTGTGTGTTCTGAGTCAGTTACTATACGAGAAGCAGCTGGTAAAATTATTCCAAAATACTTCTGATACAAGAAGACAATATTCCTGTTGTAGCCATCGGCATTCTTAGATCCTCTGTTTCTCACTGCTGTTCTTGTGCTGTTGGTAGTTGAATTCTGATGCTTCTAGCTGACCTTAGGTAAGGACCTTATTTTAATGACTTCTTCATCCCCAATAGAAACCAACCCCAAAATCTGGTGCTCTTGTAAAATATAAGGAACAGAGCTCAAATACGCATTTTCCCATCACTTAACTTATATTTAGGCTAGTTCTGACAAGTATTTCAGTTAGTTTCAGTTGCTATATTGTCTCCTGAGTCACTCTTAGTTTCTACATTGCCTCCTGGAGAAACCAGTGCATTATGAGGTAATGAGACAACTTTGAGTTCTGTATGTGAGTATCATTGATTTCACTTCAAGGAAGAAGGAAGAGTAAATGATCTTTATCAATGCACTATCTGAGATCCTCATATTTAAGGAAAAAAATAATAATAGCAACCTGCTTTGTTAATGTTTAAGGCACTGGTTTATTTACAGACAGGTAATTACACTTTGATTGTCATTGAGTACATAGACTTTGGCCTGCCAATCATTGTGTAAACCCCAGTATTTTTCTCGGCATGCCCTGTATTCATGAATTAACTATTATGGCACTCAGCCAAAAATAGCTTTCTGTTTAAGTCAGAGCTGTGAGCGCTTCATGCTAGTGTTGCATACTCCATAATGTACATCCCAGTGATGCACATACTTGTGTTTGCTAAAACCAGCACAGTACTATACACCTATAGCTTCTGAGCAGCCTACATACACTGGTGCACAGTCAAATCAAATATATCTGCTCCATGACGATAGACAACAGTTATTCAGTCAAAATTGTTTGTTTTCCTTGGCATTGATGAAAATTACTTCAAAAGATTAGAAGTAGGTATGTCTTAGTAAATATGATGCAGAGGATACGGTTTCTATTATGCTTCCAATGATGAAAACTTGTTTTTTTCAGACTACAGCAGTCAGTTTCACATTTCGGCTCAAAGGCAAAAAAGGTTTCATGAAAATTTTAATTATTTTGTCACACAATTAGATGAATAGGAATTACATTTTATGCATAGTATGTTTACAAGATGGAAGGACAAAACATTTCTGTGGTGAGGGAATTGTTTGCAGTTAGTAGGGCTTTAAAATGGGTATTCCACTGTATGTTCAATGAAAGTTTGGTTGATTATGAAGTCAGTGTGTCCGTTGAACCGAATTACCAGAGGGTGGAATTAACTTACAGCATGCCATATTTTCATGGTAATTAAAATGGAAAATCATGCGTGACAAATTTTTTTACCCATTTGTGTTTCTTCCATATATTCTTCAAATTGCCAAACAGAGGACACATTTTAACAAGAATTTATATATTGTATTCCAACTGTTTTATCAAAAATGTAAAATTAGGAGGTATCTGCCACAGGTTAGTGCAATACATTCCAGTGAGTTCCACAAGGATATATTTATTGATCATGGGCTCACAAGGCTACTGACTACTCTGCCTTTTTTAAAAGTCGAAGACGACATGGAAAATCTTGCTAAGTACTATAATGTCGAGACAATGCCAAGGTAATTCATGAAGCGTGTTCTGCTCTCATCGTGGTTGCTCATATTCTAGCAAGCTGACTCAAGCACCAGCAGCTTTTATTTACCTCTGACTCCACATATCTTGAATTTTAACTTCTGTGGCATATACTGAAAGAACAGAATAAATGTATTTCTGCATTCTGAATCTGTTTAATTTTCAGTTAAATAGTCTAGTTGTATAGTCTCTTAAGTGGAAAAATCAAGAAAATCAACAGGTGTGACATTTTCTACATATTTTATTCATCGTTTCTGCTACTCAGCTCAGTTGCTCTCTCCTGTCTCTGTGCTCTTAGCTGACTGAGGTATGTCCTGATTAAAGGCTGTATGTGCTCTAGGAGTTGATATAGAATTGGGGTGCCCGTCATACATTACATGGTATTGATTATATTTAACTGATATTATACTGGTCGGTTTTGAAGAAATTTGGAAGATCAGCAGG
>NW_010234795.1:16823-19567 GCF_000690775.1 Eurypyga helias
CGTGATCTAAAGAAAGGCCAAACCTGATTCTTGTGTCTCGTCTCTGTACACCAAGAACTTCAACCGTTGGGTCTTAGTCATGGTGGTAATTTTGCTCAGGCTTCCTGCATGCCCACAGGAATCCCAAACGAGCTTTACCTTCCTCAGTCACTGTAAGTCCACCCTTCCTTTCTCTCTTATTCTTCCTCTGTCTGTCTTCAAATCCTCTTTTATTCATATGCCCACTCCTCCTCTTAGATGTTTGGAAGTAGGATATGTCAGAAGTATTGTCAGAACATGTGGACACTGGGTGTTGAAAGTGTGGGGAGCCAAGATTGTTTATGTAGAGGAAGAGTGAAGAAAATGATAGCGTTTCACAAGGAAACTTCTGTTTATATCATCTACAAAGGTTAGCGAGGATGCTATTGAAATAACCTTACATAGAAAATGTGCTGGGACTCTGAAGTTACTGTGTCAATTTTGACAGCCAAATTGGCATGTTTAAGTAGGAAAGAGGAAAGTTGTAGTCTTGCTTGAAGTGTGCACCTCCGTGCACTCCTAAGTGCAGTGTCACCGCTGAAACTCCCATAGCAATCACATACTGTACCTTTCAGGTGCAGACGTGGCACTGTGTTCCCCTCTGTCTTGCTTGTGTAAGACTTGATCTAACCATCATTTTTTTGTTTTTCTTAACCATTGTACTGGGTGTTGCATATTGCTTGTCTACTACCAATTTTTATGAAGTGATGGGAAGAAACTAATGACTGAAATCGTAAAAGGTAGGACATGTTTCATACCGGTAGTGTATCTATGAATGCTAATCTTTTACTGTCAGCTGATGTTAGATTATTCTTTGGCACACACTGCTCATATCAAGGAGTGCACAACCAGCTTTAGCTTCAAAAGCTTACAACTGCTTTTTAAGCCCTTCCCGCTAGTACATATGTAAATGCACATACCAGATTTATTGCATGACGTCTGGAAAAGCCTCAGCTTAACTCCCTATGTAGAATTGCTCCTAAACTTAGTAGGAACCTTGTAACTTCAAGAGTACATGTAAACCCTGAGAAACTTATACTGGAGACATAAGTGCTGCTTTGGGGGATGTTTTCCAGCTTATCTCTAAATTGGCAGGACTTTTAAGTATAGAGGACAACTTAACAGAATTGGTCATCTCATCTCAAGATGGTTTCTATATTGAGGTGACACATAAATTGGATTTAAATTTCTGCTCATTATTAAAAAAAAAAAATCTTTCTCAAGGTCAGATAGAACCTCTGCAGGATAATTAAGTGCATACAGGAATCTGCTCATCAGCTCACCATCTGCTCCGCCCCAGTCTATTTTTAGGAAATTTGAGGGCTTTTTTCTTTTTCCTGCCCAAGAAATTGAATGAGTCAAAGAAAACCAACAAGCCCAGGGGCATCCAAACTTTGCTAACCAGAACAAAATTAGGATTTCATTTAAATCTGTGCTGTTACTCACATAGTACATGGTTAGCGCTCATCACAGTTAAATACATCAGCATGCTGATCAAATGCTCTCATTTAAGTAGCACTCATCACAGCAGTTTATAGTCCATCAGACCAGCACAATATGAGTATAGGAATACAACAAATTACGAAAGACGTATTCTGATTGGCTAGAAAAGAACATCTGCTATTCAGAGAACAGGAATTTGCTTACGGTGCAATTATTGAGAAATAGCCCAGCATTAATTGTGCAAATCAAGTTTTCCCAGCAGATCGGAGTACAAAGAAATGAATGTAAATAAAAAATAAGGGTCAGCTTGATGTGCTTTTCAGCAATCAGGTTAAAACAATTCTTTCAGTATAATTATACATAATGTGCATTGGCTAGAACAATTTAATTAAGTGGATATACGCTGTGAAAGGAAAAAATAAGTGTGCGGTTTGACTGGAGCACTCTTACGGAAAGTGATAACATGATACCATTAGGAAACTCAACAAGACAATCTACATCCATGCATTAAGAGAAGCTGAAGTCTGAACATCTGTTTCCCGCTATTGAATTCATGAAAGGGGCTTCTCCGTGCAGGGAATAGGTGAATAAACACCAGTTGGAGAAGGTTATCTCTGACATTTAACAAAATGTTGAAATGCCACAAAAAATGAGAGAAAGTGAGAATTAAATGACTGAAATAAAGGTGTGCTAGGAATTAGCTTGGCAAACGAAGCAGAGACACGAGGACAAGCAAAACCTCTATCCATCACTCTTCTAACAGTGTAATGTAAGAATGATTACAAACTCTATAGTTTTTTGATCAAAATAAGCTACAAGGTGGCATGAGGATAGTTTTGGAAAAATAAGTTCAAGCAGACTTCCCCAAGATGTTCCTTTAGCCAGGGGGGAAAAAAACGAAGTGACAATTAAAAGAGGTACCGTGAAGTGTTAGAAAGTCTCAGAGACAACTAGTCAAAGGCAAAAAAAAGAGGGAGTTTAAAGGCAAAAAAAAAAAAGACGGAGTTTACATCCAAGATAAAAGTTTTCCTTTTGCTCTTTTTTCTTTTCCTTGCACAATCAAGAATCTTGGAAAGGGAAGTATAGTAATAAAAGAGAAATGGACCCAAGCACCAACTTGCTGCCAAGGGCTGTAATACAATATCTCAGCATTTCAAGGGTAAATCAGTGTGAACTGCGTTTGCCGTCCCTCTGAAAAAAAGTAAGTATTTAACTTCCGTTCAGGCTGTGAGGACTTGCTGGAATATAGGAAATCGGTTTCGGAGAGGGGAAAAAAAAAAAAA
>NW_010234796.1:0-332 GCF_000690775.1 Eurypyga helias
CATGTCAGGGCGGCGGTGGGGGACTGCACTCCGCTAGCCTGAAGCCACTGACCTCCCCCGTCTCCTCGCCCAGCGATGTATTCACTGCTCTCAGCCTGCACTTGCCTGTAAGGATTATGGCATATTTCAAAATATTTTTTTTATTATTTTTTAAATTTTTTTTGCCGTTTTTATTTTTTTTTAAACTTCGATTTTGAAGGCTCCGGTTGCATTTTCCTTGCAATCAGGTGGTAATCGGGACCCGAGCCTTTTCATAAGCAGAGCATCGCTCTGCGCCCTTTAAAAAAATTGCTAAGAGAAAACAAAGCAAAAAAAAAAAAAATCAACTTTAA
>NW_010234796.1:358-599 GCF_000690775.1 Eurypyga helias
ATCTTTTGTTGCTTTTTTTTTTTTCTCCTCTCCAGATGTTTACATTTCCTGCTGCTGTGCTTTCAGGTACAGGTACGTGTCCTTTCTGTCCTCTTTCGCTTTTGGTTGTAAAACAGAAACAAAGGCGGCGCGCTGACCTCGGAGTGCCAGGCACTTTTGGCTAGGGCTTTCACTTTTTTTTCCCCTTCTCGTTTTTATGGCCGTGTTAAACGCATCCCCGCGCCGGAGTGTCACTCTGCCC
>NW_010234797.1:0-269 GCF_000690775.1 Eurypyga helias
AGAGTGCGGCGCCGTGTTTGACGTCATCAGCGAGCGACGGCGCCCCCCGCGCCGCCATCTTGTGGGGGCGGAGGGGGAAGGTCGGGCTGGTCTGGGAAGGGGCAGCCTTGAGGGGACCCTGAAGGGACCCCACGGCCCTGTCATCCCCGAGTGGACCCGTGGCTCTGCCCCAAAGGGTCCCGATGGCCCTGTCGTCCCCGGAGTGTCCCCACGGCGGCTGCCCCAGGGGGCCCCCTCGTCCTGTTGTCCCCCAAGTGGCCCCACGGCGC
>NW_010234797.1:708-1237 GCF_000690775.1 Eurypyga helias
CCTCATCGTTCTGTTGTCCCCAAAGTGTCCCCACGGCTCTGCCCCGAGGGGTTCCCATGACCCTGACAGCCCCACCACTGCCCCGGGGGGGTCCCCACGGCCACGTCATCTCTGTCACTTCCCCAGCTCCCCTTGGATCTCCTCCTGGTCCTGCCATCCCCGAGGGGACCTCGTGCCCGTGTCCCAGAGCGTTTCAATGTCCCCGTCACCCCCATCGCGGACCCAAAGGGTCCCCATGACCATGTCCCCAGGTGTCCCCCATGTCCCTGCTATCCCGGTGTCCCAGCTGGCCCAGGGTGACGTCGGGTGCTGGGGACAGGCTGGGACTGGGGACAGAGCCCTGAGCATGGAGGGGACATGACCAACCCCCCGCGATGGTGACGCCAACACTGTTTATTGCCTGGGGAGGGGACGTCCCGTGGGATCGGGATTAAACACCCTTGGGAAAGACCCGGCGACTGGGCTGCAGGGACACGCTGGGGACAGCACGTTACACGCTGGTGGCCTGAGCATTGTCGACGCTCTCGTC